>NW_022979575.1:0-46325 GCF_902652985.1 Pecten maximus
TAATTTTTTTGGGTTCAAAATTTTTTCCGGTTTTTGATAAAACAGGTTTACAAAAACAATGGGTTTAAGGGGGAAGAACCTCCCGGGGAAAAAATAAGTAGATAGGAAAATCAAACCTGCAGCCAGATTCCCTCCTTAAAAAAATGTGTGAAATATTAAATGTGGAGACAAATTATACATTTAAAATTCATATTGTGTTTATGATATTCCAGTTACGAGTGTTGTGGTTAAAGTGAAGCGTGAAAGTACTAATGATAAATATTCTTCTGTCATGAATATGTTCACTTCACTTGATAGTTGAGGTACAATTGTGATTGTGGGCCACCCCTCGAAAAGGAAATGAACTGAGATGTTTTCTTCTTTTACTCAACAGCTAGTCTTCACTGGTGAGAATTATCAGCTACCATGGATATACTGGACCTGTTTGTGTCACCCTTGGAGCGGGAGTACTTGGACGAAGACATCCGTCCTGACTGATCGAGGACATGAGGTGTCCAGCGTTGACATGTACTAGACCTGATTGTGTCACCCTTGGAGCCGGAGTACTTGGACGAAGACATCCGTCCTGACTGGATCAAGGGTATGAGATGTCCAGTGTTGGCATGTACTGGATCTGATTGTGCCACCCCAGAAGTACATTTGACATCCATCACTTACTTCTCTGGGCAATGTGTTTTCCGCTCGAACCGCCGAAATCAACTTACCCTTGGTAAGTGTCATCACAGTCAGAGGCACCATCTATCTGCAGAGGAAGGGAGTTTCCATAGTGTACGGTACAACACAAAATTCATAGACCCAAGGGGTAAACTTATGCCCATATTAAGGGTTTCAGTATGGCCGTACTTAGGGAGGAGGCCAGTGTCTGTCGTCGAGTGGAATCAACTATGGGTGTACTCACCTCGCGGACATTACTGTGGGACTGCGGAAAACCTATCAGCTGATGGAGTTTGATTTGTGTTAATGTATTTATTCTGTTTGTTGTGAAACTGATTCATGAACTTGTTTGTTTAGTATAATGATTTCAGTCCTTACTAAATGTATATTTATCTGAATGAATTCATGAATATAATTCTGGTGATTAATTTGATCAATATTATTATACAGTATGCATTAATATTTTTTATCATCATCTGTATTTTTGGCACATTATTGGATTGTGAAGCAAGTACCAACTGAGAATTTTTGTGTTCATTTTACTTTTAAGATTATATTGTATCTTTTAAAGAGTTACCAAACTGTTGCAGTTTAGTGATTGCTCTAATTTGCCAGAGTTTTTCCTATATAAAAGTTGTTTGGATTTATCTTCAAACAATGAAAAATTGTTTTGTTATGGGAACCATATAATGTGTTGAAAATGTTTGGTGTTTATATTTGGATACAACTGTATGATTAGAATTTTGACGGTTGGAATCAAATGAATTGTATATACATGTATATATATACAGTGCATTCCGCTTAATCGGGTTGCCTATTTGCGGGGACTTTTTACCCGATTAACCGACTTACCCGATAAGCCGAAATGCTTGTCGCCATCTTGGATTTGGTCCGTAATGGTAGTCAGACTTGGGTCGATTTAGGATGAAAATATTTGCGTTATTATTGTTAATAAACGGTGTTTTTGTTTGTGCTTTTACTGATGTCAAATTTTCAGATTACTATTACTAATTGTATAAAAATGTTTGTATTAAAATAACAAAACCTTAATGATTTTCTTATTCGCGGCACAGTACAATCGTAGCACCTCAAATCGGGGGGTCATACATCCCTGTTTCATCCGTGTGTTCCTAATTTGACATACGATCTAAGGACTCGCCGACAATTACATCTAAAATCATTTATGTTTATCATAGAGACATTCTTATGTTCGCTTTGAAGTTTAAAATATTCCATATTATTTCCAATTACCAAAGCACAGAGATCGGAGAAACCCGAGTTTATTTAGGTCGTTTCCTGTGGTATAAATTTATACGAACTTGACACTGGCAGTCACTGATAAAACAACACGAAATCCAATGTAATGTTTTTTATTAACCAGTTCTAATCCTAACATGAATAGGAATTATGAGCTAACGTCGGGCGTCTGTCCTTTTACTGCTCGCTACTGATTTTTAACTCACCTGTGTATCGGTGTCGTCACATTTCCCCGTGGCGAACCCCTCACTTTGGATTCGCCACATACAGTAAGCGGTGATATCAATCGATCTGTAGCAATATCAGACCCAGGTAAAAACCTATTGTTTTGGTTTTTGCTTCGAAGATTTTACATCCCAGACGTAAAAGTTTAATTGTCTAGTCGCTTAATTATGCTTTTAAAACCCCATTACGTTTTGCCTGCTGCTGACTCTAAAAATAACATTTAATTTTACCCACAATTCTTAGTCGACTTCCTGTTGGGGAAAAACCACACGAGGCAGAATCAACAACAACACAGTTCTGAACATGACAAAACCCCGACATAACATTACCGTTTAAGGTAATATTTAACTGTTTTTTGACATTTGAACCATCAAAATTACACTATTTGTTGATAAATGTCTAAAACTTAAAGAAATACGCGATGACTTTCGTGAAAATCGGAGCATTTCTATTTTTTGTCCCGATTGTTCTATTCGAATAACCGAAAAATACGACTTTTCCAACCCAATTAAACGAATTTTTTTAACATGATTTAAGAGAAAATGGTTTTGGTTTTTGAAATTTTACCCAATTAAACGAAATACCCAATTAATATATAATCTGAAAATTTGACATCAGTAAAAGCACAAACAAAAACACCGTTTATTAACAATAATAACGCAAATATTTTCATCCTAAATCGACCCAAGTCTGACTACCATTACGGACCAAATCCAAGATGGCGACAAGCATTTCGGCTTATCGGGTAAGTCGGTTAATCGGGTAAAAAGTCCCCGCAAATAGGCAACCCGATTAAGCGGAATGCACTGTATATATATACATGTATATACAATTCATTTGATTCCAACCGTCAAAATTCTAATCATACAGTTGTATCCAAATATAAACACCAAACATTTTCAACACATTATATGGTTCCCATAACAAAACAATTTTTCATTGTTTGAAGATAAATCCAAACAACTTTTATATAGGAAAAACTCTGGCAAATTAGAGCAATCACTAAACTGCAACAGTTTGGTAACTCTTTAAAAGATACAATATAATCTTAAAAGTAAAATGAACACAAAAATTCTCAGTTGGTACTTGCTTCACAATCCAATAATGTGCCAAAAATACAGATGATGATAAAAAAAATTAATGCATACTGTATAATAATATTGATCAAATTAATCACCAGAATTATATTCATGAATTCATTCAGATAAATATACATTTAGTAAGGACTGAAATCATTATACTAAACAAACAAGTTCATGAATCAGTTTCACAACAAACAGAATAAATACATTAACACAAATCAAACTCCATCAGCTGATAGGTTTTCCGCAGTCCCACAGTAATGTCCGCGAGGTGAGTACACCCATAGTTGATTCCACTCGACGACAGACACTGGCCTCCTCCCTAAGTACGGCCATACTGAAACCCTTAATATGGGCATAAGTTTACCCCTTGGGTCTATGAATTTTGTGTTGTACCGTACACTATGGAAACTCCCTTCCTCTGCAGATAGATGGTGCCTCTGAATGTGATGACACTTACCAAGGGTAAGTTGATTTCGGCAGTTCGAGCGGAAAACACATTGCCCAGAGAAGTAAGTGATGGATGTCAAATGTACTTCTGGGGTGGCACAATCAGATCCAGTACATGCCAACACTGGACATCTCATACCCTTGATCCAGTCAGGACGGATGTCTTCGTCCAAGTACTCCAGCTCCAAGGGTGACACAATCAGGTCTAGTACATGTCAACGCTGGACACCTCATGTCCTCGGTCTGTCAGGACGGATGTCTTCGTCCAAGTACTCCCGCTCCAAGGGTGACACAAACAGGTCCAGTATATCCATGGTAGCTGATAATTCTCACCAGTGAAGACTAGCTGTTGAGTAAAAGAAGAAAACATCTCAGTTCATTTCCTTTTCGAGGGGTGGCCCACAATCACAATTGTACCTCAACTATCAAGTGAAGTGAACATATTCATGACAGAAGAATATTTATCATTAGTACTTTCACGCTTCACTTTAACCACAACACTCGTAACTGGAATATCATAAACACAATATGAATTTTAAATGTATAATTTGTCTCCACATTTAATATTTCACACATTTTTTTAAGGAGGGAATCTGGCTGCAGGTTTGATTTTCCTATCTACTCTAGTTTACCGAGGAGTTGTCTCCCTTAGATTGCTATGTACCTGGTTATCAATATCGAGCCAATCTGACTAATCACATTTACTCTCATTCTCAGTATCTAAATGCATCCAAGCCTGCGGTGTTTCACTATCTATCAAATCAAAGCTGCTAAAAATATTTACAGATTTATGTCTCTCATAAAACAACATCTCATGGAAACAGCAAGAATGGAATTCAATAGTGATTTTAGTAATTATTAAATTTGATTTCTTTCTATTGTAATATCATTATATGCCAATTTTCCTGTAAAATCAAATAACTGGTGTTCAGTCAAATTTCAGGTAGTAACAACCACATAAGTCCCAAAATGTTAAATTAAACTATTTCCAGAAATTCTGTCCCATCAAAATTTGATCAATACAGGACTCAAGATTCACATGTAGGTCCATCAGTAAGTTAATTTCATGCATACTGTATACATCGTATAAATGCACATTTTTTGCACACTGACATTTTAACAGACTGGAGTAAACAAACTATGACAATGTAATCATATCGAATCTTCAGTTGGCACAAAACTAATTTAGAGCATCATGGTAATATGCTCAATTTATCTCTTCATAAACAACCAGGCTCTTTTTGAGGTGGGCTCTCCTTGTAGTAGCTGGTGACTACCTCACTAAAACAACATATAGGAGACCTGTCCCATATCATCCAGAGCAATTCAGGTAAATTATAAAGGACACAACCATGACAGCACAGACCGGCCCAAGCTTTCCAAGAAACATAAACCTGACAGTGATACTGACGGAGCTATCATGGCCCCTTAAAGGAATAGAGATAATTTGGATTACAGACCACAGATGAAGACGAGTGAACAACCCTTCACCACCTGATGATGGGGCTCAGAAATAAGAAATACACACATTCCTTTCCCAGCGGGTGTGGTCTGCCTCGTATCTCATACCTCATCTGTTCAAGTTATAGGGGTGTTGCTCCTCGGTAAACTCATTAGTTACCACACCTGACAGAAATACAGCCGAATTCTCTGGGCACCAGAACCTGACAGGTTACCAATAAAGAAGTTTTATTTTTTTATTCTTACCGGTAATTCAAATATCTGGAATATTGTCATAAAAATGAAAATGATTATTATTATTAAAACCACACTGTATAACAATGAAGCAGGCATTAGCACTTTTCAAAATTGCTCCAAAAAACTTTCAAAATGAAAATAAAGGATACTACTGTAAGTATAGGTTTAATTTGATTCAAATATTTTTAAACAGTTCTATAACTGACCTCTTACCAAACAAGAGGCACATGGGCCTCCCAACTATGTATCCCTAAAGTGGTTCATGACACACTGTCTTGGCCTCCCAACTATGTATCCCTAAAGTGGTTCATGACACACTGTCTTGGCCTCCCAACTATGTATCCCTAAAGTGGTTCATGACACACTGTATTGGCCTCCCAACTATGTATCCCTAAAGTGGTTCATGACACACCACCTTGGCCTCCCATGTAAGTAACCTTAAAAGCTTCATTATCCATGTCATAGGTTATGCCCCAGTTACATATGGCAAAACACAAATGGGGCAAATTAAAAGAAAATAATGAAAAGGTACATAAATGAGACAATGACTTCTCACCTGAAGATCTTTATCTTTTCAATTACATAATGTCATAACAAACTAATTCAGAGACAAAAATATTACCTTGATCTTTGAACACTTGACCTATGGATCTGGTGACCTTGAAGCAATAATGTTAACGTCAAAATCTGTACAGACAGATGAGAGGATTTTTATTGTACAGTTAAAAGCCCAGAGATCTGAGACCCTGATTTTCTTGCCTTTGCGCAAATTAATGACACTGGAATGACAAAACAATTAGTCATTAATCTACAGATCTTTGGTTTACATAGATAACATCTTGCCTACTGTATTGGATTTGATCCATTCAGTACTTCTCCAAATAAAGTGATAATGAGAATGCTGACAGGTTAACAAGGGCCCCCTCATATGACTATTTATCTCCCATAATCATCAATCCTTGAGCTATGGAACCAATAATCAGACCAAGTGACTTTATCTTTGCCAATTGACTCCTTTTGAATTCTGACAAACTTCACGATGTCATAACTAGTGCTGCAGCGGTAATCCGTGGTATGGTATATCGTGGTATAAATGGCACGGTTCGGTTCACAGTATTTTGATCTCGCAGCGCGGTAATTTGTATCGCTCCTTTAAATTTTATATATATATAGGAATTTTTCTTTCAGACGACCCTTAACCAGAGACAAAGACTTCTTAGGCATGTGTCGCCGTCGGAAAAATCATATCAGATAGGAAAAGAGCCCACCAGCGGCCTGTTATGTTATGTGAGTAGTATTAACATGTATTTGCAAGTCCTTTAAGATAGGCCTAATGTTACTATCAGTATTATGTTTGAAATATTACATTTGAATACTGACGGACCAGTTTGTTCTCATAAACAAACAGGCCCAGATCAATCGGAAATCGAATAGAATTCTAATTGAAAACAAAATAATTCAAGATTTAAATTAGATGATTTAAGAAGAAAACAATTAAGAAAAAATGTAAAACATATATTAACCCAATGTGTCAAGTGTACTAATAGTATATAGGTCTCTGATAATAATAAACATGTCAAAGCTTCTAAGAGTATTTTATTTTAATTAAACTTTATTAACATTTTTTATAATTACAGCTGTAATGTGATGGCTAAATTTGTACAAATACTAGTAACCTAATTAGTGAATTCGTGATAGTACCCCTGGATTTATGTTTGTATCCCTCCAATTTTCAGACAGGATAAAATAACTAATGGGGCACTCTGTAAATGTACCGTGATATGTACCGTACCGTGAGACAAGTATCGTGATACGTATCGTATCGTGAGGGAAGCGTATCGTTGCAGCACTAGTCATAACAAAATGTTCATAAGCGAAAATAAAGTTACAAAATTTGGCCTTGACCTTTGACCCAGTAACCTTGAAAGATTTTTGTTTGTTTTTGTTTAACGTCCTATTAACAGCCAGGGTCATTTAAGGACGTGCCAGGTTTTGGAGGTGGAGGACAGCCAGAGTACCCGGAAAAAACCACCGGCCTACGGTCAGTACCTGGCAACTGCCCCACGTAGGTTTCAAACTCGCAACCCAGTGGTGGAGGGCTAGTGATAAAGTGTCGGGACACCTTAACCACTCGGCCACCGCAGCCCCACATTGTTATAACAAAATGTTTATCAGTGAAAAGGTAAAAAATTTGACCTTGACCTGGTGATTTGACTTAGCTATAACCATGCAACCTTGATGCTTGGTCAACTTTGTTACATTGTTTTATTCTGACCCAAATTTGATTACAGGTGTATTGGTGTGCTCTTATATGCCATTTACATTATTTTTCAGGTAGTGAAATCTTCAAACTTTCATTTGATATAGATTTCACATCATTTGAACTTTAAATGAGCAATTGAGGGGATTGAGTCCTTGGTAATAACATATAGTGAAATAATTTGTGTGAGACCTTTATTAGAGACTGGACACATATTAGAACAAATACAAAATAGATTAGAAAGGCCACATATTCTATTTATCACAACAGTAACCTTGATCTTGAAAACAAACCCATATTTCACATTTCTGTATCAATAAGTCTAAAAGCATGTGAAGTTTGAAAACATCTACCCTTACTGTTTTTGAGATGTGTCCTAGAATGGAATTGCTGACGGACTACTTATAATAAATTAGGATGACTCTCTATCAAGATACAAGATTGTATTAATCTAATCATGGTTCTGAACAGACTATTGTTCATGTAAAAAAATGCTGCATGAAAAATAAATAAAGTCAAATTTCACCTGTCAAACTACATAAAACTACCATATGATACAGTGGATTATCTCCCTTACACAGTCAAGGGAAAGTCCACTGGTGAAGAATGAAGTGTCAGTAAAAACTAAACCTTACAGTATCTGTATGCTATGGTGTAGTTATCATACAGTTAGCAGGCTATTGTTTATACTTTGTGTGACTGTGTGGTTAACCAGCAGCTTTCTTCTCAGAATCCTCCTCCCCTTTCCTCAATTCTTTCTGATAACCTAAAGTAAAACAAGAAGGTACATATTAAATCTACCAACTTTTCTGTTTCTCATCACATTTATTTTTTTAACAGACATTCTCTGCAAGAGTTGCTTTAAAATGCTTTAAATGATAATAACCAATTACAATTTTTTTTTAAATTCAGCTACCAATTTATAACTTATAATCTGCTAAACTGTGTATTTCAAGCCCCTTTATGAGAAAGTCAAAAATTATTACAAATATATATGTACGTTGTACACTAAAATATATCTGGGAATTCTAAACAACAGGGCCATTGCCCTTAAACGTCATCTGACAATTGAACCGTTATATATAGAGGATCTAACAGGAGTGTCTGTGTGATATGCGTTCCTTTGTGGGGTTACAGCTGCCTCATTTATATAATGTATGATTGCCCTCTCCCAATGATGTTTTACACCTATTTGGTAGAAATCCACTCAGAGGTTTAGGAGCAGTAGGGTTTTAAAGCAAAATTACAATAAAGTTCCCCATTTGAGGCCCCACCACTCAGGCCCCATGGGTCACACGTACCAGCCTCTTCTACAAAAAAATATGAACGCCCTTCCTCAATGATGCTTTACACCAAATTTGGTAGTAATCTGATTTGGGGTTCAGGAAGAGTAGTGTTTTGAAAGTAAAAGTTTAACAGCGGCGGCTTTTAGTGATGTACTATGTATGTTAAAGTTTATAACTTTTAATAGTTGAGAAAAATACAAGTCCCATTAACATTTGTTTTTACACATGACGCACGGCATAAAAAGTACCCAAATACTTTTTATACACTTACCAAAACATATCCCCCCCCCCCCCCTTGACAGGAGTATCTCAACCCTCATGTAAGAGTTTGACTGGTCAGCACTCGGCAAGACTCGTGCTGACTGGCCAAACTCTTAAACTTGGGTTGATAATATTCCTGTCCACGGAACAGACCCATGTTAGATTCTATTAATCTTAACTTTATCATCTAAATTGTGTGAAGATATGATAAGAGGACACAGGGGGTGTCATTTACAATGTTTCTGACCCCACCCAACCAAATCCCCACCAAAGGGCCAAAACAATTTTTTTTATCCAACCTTCATATGCATATAAGATATCTCACAACTCATGGTAGATGGAAAGAAACAAGAGGCCCAGAGGGCCTGTATCGCTCACCTGGTTTCATGAGATATGAAACAAAAATGATGCTTAAGTATATTTGTCGCTGGTATTGCTATGTCAATATATATCATAAGCATTTTATATGGGTACATGTACATTGGTTTTAGGGATGTTACCACACAAATGTGAGTGATATCCATTGCTTAATTTCAGAGAAGATCTTGTTTAGACCAATTGACTCCTTTTGACCCTGCCCTCTGCCCCCTGGGGGGTCATCTCCTTCCTTTATACAATTTTGAATCCCTACCCCAATAGGATGCTAATAGTCAAATATGAGCTGTTTCAGAGAAGTTGTTCATATCAATTTAGCCAAATTGACCCCTTTTGACCAAGCCCCTCAGCCTCCAGGGGGACTCGGCCCCATCATGTGTACAATTTTGAATCCTTAACCCAAGGGAATGCTACCAGTCACATATTAAAGATATCCATTGCTTAGTTTCAGAGAAAAAGTTGTTTATATCAATTCTGCCAAAATAACCCCTTTTGGCCCCGCTTCTTAGCTAGGTCCCCTGGGGTCAGCCCTGTCATATGTACAATTTTGAATCCCTACCCTAGGGGTTGCTACCAGGCAAATATGAGCGATATCCATTGCTTAGTTTCCGAGAAGAAGTTGTTCATATCAATTTAGCCGAATTGACCCCTTTTGGTCCCGCCCCTCAGCCCCCAGGGAGGTAGACCCCACCATTTGTACAATTTTGAATCCCTACCCCAAAGGGATTCTCACAGTCAAAATTGAGCAATATATATTGCTTAGTTTCAGAGGAGAAGTTGTTCATATCAATTTAGCCAAATTGACCCCTCTTGGCCCCGCCCCTCAGGCCCCCCGGAGGTCAGCCACACCATTTGTACAATTTTGAATCTCCATCCCATAGTGTTGCTACAAGGCAAATATGAGCCATATCCTTTGCTCGGTTTCAGAGAAGAAGTCAATTATATCAATATAGCCCAATTGACCACATTTGGCCCCATCCCTCAGGCCCCTAGGGAGTCAGCACCACCATTTGTACAATTTTGAATCCCCACCCCAAAGTGATGCTAACACGCAAATATGAGTGATATCCATTGCTCGGTTTCAGAGATGAAGTTGTTAATATCAATATATCTATATTGACCCAGTTTGGCCCCGTCCCTCAGGCCCCTAGGGGGTCAGCAACACCATTTGTACAATTTTGAATCCCCACCCCATAGTGATGCTTCCAGGCAAATAGGGGCAATATCCTTTGCACGGTTTCAGAGAAGTCGTTTATATCAATATAGCCAAATTGACCCCTTTTGGCCCCGCCCCTCAGGCCCCTGGGGAGTCAGCCCCATCATTTGTACAATTTTGAGTCCCCTACCCATAGGGATGCTTCTGACCAAATTTGGTCAAATTCTGATCAGTGGTTATGAAGAAGAAGTCAATTGTTGACGGACGGACGGACGACAGACGGCGGACACCACGGTATGGCATAAGCTCACCTTGGTCCTTCAGACCAGGTGAGCTAAAAAACTATGGTCCGGTATCAGCAGATGTGAAAGATCAAAATGTGGGTCAAGTGACCCCTACATTGGTACATGGAGTAAAGTGTAGGTGAACCCAAAGTATGAAGTTTCTGAGACAATTCAGTAGTGTAGGAGGTAGAGCCTGGACAAGATAAAATACAGAAGGCAGACTAAAGATGGACAAAATACAGCACTATAGATATCCATGATAATTGTCTTCTATCACAACTCATGATACAGCCAACTGTCTAACTTGATAATGAAGACCTTAACTAATACTGTGACCCTGACCGTGACGTTAACACCTCAATCTGACCTTGGCCAAAAAAATCACTATGATCTTGACCTCTTGAGAATTGAGTAGTCTAGACACCTTATTTAAAGAACTTCAATTTACATATACAGATATTTATTGATGATTCCTCTATTCCCATGGCAAGCTTGTTAGACTTGTAACACATAATAAATTAACAAACACCAAATTGAATTGAAATTAACAAACACCAAATTGAATTGAAATAAGGCCGTTTTATTAACGACGTAAGGATATCAATAATGTATATATACATTTTACATACATTGTTACATCAAGTCTAAGATGGGGATATGCAAAACGCCCATCAAAAATATGTTTACATACATTGTTACATAATATAAAGTCTAAGATGGGGATATGCAAAACGCCCCATGGATCTAGGTGGATTGAAGGGGAGGTGGTGGGAAAAGATATAGAGCTTCCAGCTAAACTATAATTAGTAATCACGAATTATAAAAATTAACAAACGTGTACAGACCTTGTTCCTCCATATCTCAGCGGCCTCTGACCTCTGCGACCAGTGGCCCTGTACTTATATAGGAGCTATAAATAGAAGCAGACTAACTCTGCATCCTTAGCCAATCACCTCACTTCAAATTCTAAAATGGTCAGCATCCATATGATGCACAAAAACTTGAAATAATTACGAATGAAATAATCCATTATATAAATGACATGATAAAGTGGAACATATATAAATGACATTAAACAAAGTTTAATTTGTATTTATAAGGAGACACAAAGCATGGCAATTATCCCTCCTGCCAAGCTGGTAAAATTTTACCTTTAATTCTCAAATTATTTTTACAATACTAACTTTAGAATAAGTGCCCAGTTAAATGAACTGTAACTAAAATCTAGAATCATGTTTGAAATCAGTACCTGCTCTTGTTCCTTCCATTTGCGTATTCTTACTTTCTTACTCTCGTTTACGTCTAGATAAGTTTGGTACCATTTCGTCATGATTCGTGATCTCTTCCTACGTGTGGGTTCAGGTACAGCTATGAGACTTGCTTTAGGAAGACTGGTCGGCCCTGAAAAGTTCATCTCATCTTTAGACTTATTCATCTTTAACAGTTTTGTTTTCTCGTTAAGATACAATATAACATCAGAGCATGTCTCTAGTTTGTACACAATTTCAATTCCAAAAAGAGAGAGAGAACATCCTGTTTATCTGAATGAAGTAAATTTTGAATTTGGTAAAGTGTTTTGTTTGGCATTAGAAAATATAACTTAGAGAAAAGCAATACACAAACCAATCATTATAATCACAGGTAACATTTAGTTATGGAAGAATCTTAATCAATTAAAGATCCAGTAGTAGTTGTTAATTGACAAATCAATAATCTTAATCACAGAGTCAATTGTGGTAAAACTTATAACACTACAGGATATAGAACGGGCATTATATATTACTGGATGTTTTGTCCACATTCCTTTTGACTTGATTGAACAAATGAAGATTGGTGATTCAATGAATGTAATTTCTATTTTTATTGATGTAAAAAAGGAGATAAATTTTATATAAAATATCAATTAAGGATTTTTGTTTTGGCAGAGACCTATATACTAGGGATTCGCAACAAGCTCATTGGCTTACCAAACGTCACCGCCGAGCGGAAGTTCGGGTGATTTATCCCAGAGTGCATTGCTGCTCCTACTGTTTAGACGCCATATTGAAAGTACGCCTGAAACACGGTCAGCTTTATCACAGCTCATAGAAGACTATTGTCCGATAACCAATCACGGGAATTAAACGTAAGTGTAATTTTTTTATGTAAACTGGTGTTTCAAACGTATTCCGTCGTACTTTATGTTCGGAAGACTGCACATGTGACCGTTCAACTTCTTTTCATGGCGATTACCGTGCTGGTTAGCTTATGTCGGGCCGCTTAAGTCTGGTGTTAAGGACAGTGCTACATGGTTTCAGTTTAACTCCTTTTTTATTTATTGACCAATTTCAAAATGGTTTTTAAATAAGTGTTGCTCGATAGTTACTGTATCGCGTTTAGTCAAATTTGTTGTGTAATTCATTGTGAACATTTAGTTATTGCCCAGTGAAAATAAGTAAACAAAACAAATGATGGTTATACTGTGAATGTCTGGTGTTAAGGACATGTACAGTGCTACATGGTTTCAGTTAAACTCCTTTTTTATTTATTGACCAATTTCAAAATGGTTTTCAAATAAGTGTTGCTCGATAGTTACTGTATCGCGTTTAGTCAAATTTGTTGTGTAATTCATTGTGAATATTTAGTTATTGCCCGGTGAAAATTAGTAAACAAAACAAGAGAAAAAGATGGCTGGTATATATATATATACTATCGTCTATTTTGTTTTTAACTGGAAGGTGTATATAATTCAAACTATCCATTAACTATATTCAATTCAACTTTAATATCATATTTATGATTAGATTAGTGATTTGATAGCTATAATCTGTAGAATTTTATATAGTATAATCATGACTTCTGTTAACATTGATCTCATGAATAATAAAGCCATTTTTGAAAGAAATGCATTAATTGAAACTAATTGATAAAAGCATAAATCAGTCTAATGTAAATTAAATATTTTGTAAATTATTTAGTGTTTCAACACAGATATTTGATACAGAATTGCAGGGATTGATCGAGGAATGAGTGTGTTGGGATATAATAGCTATATCTTTTGCACATAGCAAAACATTAAATACTGCGGTATATATTTTATTGTATTGTGTGGGAAATTAATAAAATCAAAATGTTATATACTTTTTTCCCCATTATGACCGATATATATATAACACCCCCCCCCCCCCCCCCCCCCCAAACCTTTGGGGCATTGATCACACCTCACCTTTGATAAAGACATTAACACCTAGTCATGGGGCATCTCCTAATAAACTCAAAGGGGGTCCATTCAGACTGTAGAGTATATACCTGTATGTACCTGTACTTCTGGGTCTACAGGAAAAAATATTGTCATGGTGATCACCTGGGCTGCCCCACTCCATCCAAACCATAAGGACATTGGCCACACCTTTATTACCTTTGAGATATACATCAATCAACAGGTGTGTCTCTTTGTCAACACCTGTCCTGAGGCTGGCCATGTCCATCTCCCCAAAATACCAGAGTTCACTAAAGGCATGCTGTGCAGTATACAATCTAAATATTTACCTGTACTCTGGAAGACAAAAATCCCTCAGGTGTGTCCTCATTCCCTAATTAAACTTAAATGTGTCCATTCATATTTAGATATATATGTTTTAGGTTAATTTTGAATTTACGAATCTGTTTAATCAACATTTGGGGTATATGAATTATCTGCAGGGTATTTGAAATTTGAATGTTTCAAATTTAAAAGAAGCTTCTCTGCCTATTCTATACCATAATGTATCAATACTTATTAAACTTGATTTTTTTTTCAGAAAGCCAAAGAAGAAAAGATCTACCATTGGCACATGACCTATCAAAGTTTTCAATACTAAATAATAAAATATTATCAATCATCAAACATGACGGTGTTTTTTTTTGTTTTTTTTTTCATTTTACTTAAGACTTTTGCTATAGCATTTGTCTAATAAACAAGAAATATCTCTAAAAAAAGATAAAAGGCATAGTTTTATTGCTGGTTTTTATACTGTAAAACTGCTGGTGAAATAAATCAACGAATCACTGGTCTAGTGGTGGGTGCAGATGAGCTCTAAGGCCTATAGGTATACAAGATATATAACATTAAACAACTACAGATGTGTACATGAAAACTGTTCAATATAAAATTATCTACACTAATAAATTTTGTCTTTTGCAAGCCAAGTATAGATATTAACCTAAATTTGACAACTCTCTAACATTATTAACAGATAATAGTTGGATTAATTTAAAAACAGAATGTCTTTTGTAGTAATATTGTTTTATACATTTTACCCTCAGACCTGTATATAATGGACACATCAAAATAAAATGAAACTCGCCCTCGATGTCACCCAAATCACAATTGTTACAGGTTCTATTTCTTTGGGTAATATTATTATGTCTACCTATTTCTATATTTAATTTGTGTGAGGATGCTCCACATACATTTATATTTAGTTTCTATAGGTTTAAAACTGTACACAGTGGCTATCTATCAGATATCGATATATAATCTAACTTTCGAAGAACTAGATGTCTGTTAACATGTTTTGTTTTGTAACATCGGTCAATCTCTGCTCAATGCTTTTAAAAGCATAGTCTACTGGTGATTTAGAATAAAACATGTACTCAATACCTAAAGCGGCTAATTCATTCTTAATGTCACATATCCACACGTCATTCTCATTTACCATTTCATCAAGACATGTTTTCAATACCAGATTACCCGACTGTTTCACCAATATTTGAACACTCTTAATTTTCTCATAATAGTTAATTGTAATCTACCCAATTCACAGTAAACAAAGTCATTGCAAACTGATTTAGGCACCTTATTAAGTTCAGTATTTTTTTGTTACAGAATTTCTAATGTACGCTTTCGACATCTGGTGCTTTATGAAATCCCTATATTTCCGATGCATAACGTAAAATACTGTTTACATACGAATCAAATATAGAACAATGAGTTTCTACATTCAAGCAATGATTTCTAAGAGAAGTTGTCAGAGAAAATAAAGCTTTTCTGCCTTGTTCTGCAAAATGTTTTTGTGTTTTGTAAAACTTCCCATTGTAGTTGAACAGCATACCCAATAATTTAAAACTGTCAACAATTTCTATATTGTCATTATTATTCATTATTATATTTCCATGGCTCATTATTTCTTATTTGTCCACAATTTCTAAACACCATGATTTTAGTTATATCCACATTGACCACCAGATTCCATTTTATGATATATGCATATAAAAGAATCCAACATAATTTGTAAATCTTCTGGGCAGTTAACAAATAAAGCCATGTCGTCGGTATACATTAGCAAGAAAAGATCAAGCATCTGTAATTCAATCACAGGGGCATGTCTAGTTTTATATTACAGAAATAGTCATAAATACCTATATATATTGTCAATATATATAGGTATTTATGACTATTTCTGTAATATAAAACTAGACATGCCCCTGTGATTCAATACTTGGACAGTTGTCATTAATAAAGTGTATTTAGATACAAAGAAAATAACACAGGTGATTATATTTCCCCTTGTAAGAGTCCGGTATAATTAGGGAAGCACCGACTGAAGTCAGTATCACTATCGAAAATATAAAAATCGTCGTCAGTATATTTCTCTATACATCGAAATTTAGATCATCGTCTAATGGCAGAAAATCGGACGACATTTTCCATATGTTTCTATATGAATCTTTAACGGAAAAATGGTGCTTTTTTCGGTAAGACACTATACTTAAATATCGTTGTTCACATCTGCCGATATACATTACAGTGCAAAGGTATAACTATCGCCAGTATGAAGTTATCTCGGCCAAACGCGGTGACACTCTTGGCACGGCACATATGTCACTAATATAAACAACTCTGATATCCACCTATTGCGCAGCCGCAGCGCTTGGTCTCGCTAGATCTCGTGCTAAATATACCTCCGGTTATGAGAACAATAGGTGAGGTCGTGACTCTGCGAGAAAAGCGGTTGTCGCGAATCCCTAGTATATAGGTCTCTGGTTTTGGTAAATCAAATTTTAATCCTGGGTCAATATCTCTTCCTTGTGCCCATATATGGTAACTACATACAAACCTAAACAAAGGTCCATAACTACTATCAATAATGATTAACAAACCCAATGTGTTACCTTGTACCTTTGTCTATAAACTTCAGGAATGTCTGATGATGATACTCGTCCCATCCTCCTCGTACACCTCCAGTTTACCAAAGAAATATCTAGAAATGACAGAATACACAACTGTTTCATCAAAGCAAAACGTTCAACTACAACTCCCATTATATTTTTAGATATATTAACAGTTTCAATTACAAAATTTTAAAAGTACAGCCAGAAAATATACATTGTAATTACTGAATGTGAGACATTAAACAAGAGGCCCATAGGGCCTGTATTTCTCACCTGGTTGGATTTGACCAAACATCAAAATAATATCAAAAGATCCGGCCTATCACAAGGAGACTTAACAAGAACATACCGCAGCCTCCCAAAACACACATACGCACTCGTTACACGCATACATGTCGCACGCACGGGAGGCCGTCATTAAATGACCTTAGCTGTTAATAATATTTATGTTAATGGAAGTATGGAAAGGACCTATATAGGCTAAGCCTGTTGTCCAATCCAATGTGTATATCTATCTCTATTATGAAATATTGTTTTTGAATTAATTCAAACGCTTGATTGAATAAAATATTTTGAAATGAAATTAATTAATAAGTTCACGTTGAGATCAGCTATACATCCATGGATTTCTAAGACATGACAATCTACCTAACAGAATATGGCACATTAAGTAGCCGTATTCACAACAAACCAAAGACTGTCAGATAACAATCAAACATGCGAGTAATGAGTATACTTGCCCTTGTATAACTGGAAATAACATGACGTCATACATAATTAACAATTTAAAAGTTATCCTCCTGAAGAGTACCTCAGGGGGACTTTCATGTATAACATTGTCCTGATGAAGACCACACGACTTGGTCAAAAGTAGTCGACAAATAAATTTTAATCTTAACAGTGTACGCTTGAGTATGTTGCGGTTAATCCCTGATTAAAAATATTCCAATTGTAAAAGTGTATGTAGTCATGAGCACTGAGGACGTTCATGGTAGCTAGGAGACTGCAATAAATATTATCATGGACATTCCAGATTTTGTATATTGCCTCTGTCATGGATGATACAGTTATTGTAAACATCATGATTGACCACTACGACCAACAGATGCGCTATAGTTTTGAGAGTTTTATAAAAGAAAATATTTCATCATGTTATCACTGATCCATGATACACATTTTATAGGAAAAACATGTGATTTTGCGTCTGACTAGGCTCTGTATAAATTACCACCAACAAAGTATGGTCCTAAAAGAAAACAAAGAATATTTACATTCTGTGTGACAGTCTCCCATTACTCCTGTGTTAAACCAGATGGTATTGATCACCGTATAAA
The DNA here is from genome assembly GCF_902652985.1 of Pecten maximus. Classification (NCBI taxonomy): domain Eukaryota; kingdom Metazoa; phylum Mollusca; class Bivalvia; order Pectinida; family Pectinidae; genus Pecten; species Pecten maximus. Next base: position 18,455 of record NW_022979575.1, read on the forward strand.
TGCAGCCCAGATCACATGACGTCACTTCCGTCAGCGTCAAAAAAATGTTTGGCAATGTGTTGCGGGTGAATCAAACCTAGCAAGGATTTCGACTTAGAACAATCTCGTAAATATGACATCATTGTGGTGCTTTGTTGATCATAGTCAAGCCGAGGCTTTGTATTACACATCAATTTGAATGCAAACCAAGCACTACAATAAAATCAATTTCACGTGTGCTGTTCTTTCAATGGAACAATCAGGAAAATAGCTGAACTTAAACCCCAGATTTAGCAAAGAGAAATTGAAGTTTAACGTATCTTAATGTAAATATAACAATTGATACTCAAAATACTCATACTCGCATCAATCATGCAGGTAAAACCAATTTTTAGCAGATTATACTCATGTCACGGTGACACTTGTGACGTCAGATAAGCGTTTTATTATAAAGTGTTTTAATGATCATGAATAGTAAGAAAAAATGGCGCCTTCCAAGTGAAAACCACTGTCGTTATTTATAAAGTTTCTGCATGCAGTTTTCGCAGAAGGGAATAAAGTCTGAAAAGGAGTCAAAACATATATAAAAAAATAACAAGTTATATTATAGGTAGGAACAAATACTGAACTTTATCTAAACATGAAAAGATTGATTCATGGACCTAATGTTACCTGAACATGGACGAGAAGCATTACTGTTAGGTCTATTTTTAGATCACATCTCTGCTATTGCTACAAATGCTTGAATTAAATAAAAGGCAACAAAAATATTAATCCTTGTCCACTTGTTGTACAGAGTAAGGGTACGTGATTTCATACAGGACGTGATTTCGTACAATAAATTGTTTTTTCCAATGTTTCAATCGATCGCCTGCGATGAAGGCTTAAAATCATTTCGATGGCAAACAACCGCCATAGTCTCTCTTCGGTGATGCTAAATATAGAATTTCAGAATAACCTCATTTTCAAAAGGAAACTAGAATTTGCATTTTGTCGTCTGCAGAATCGGACCAGGGTAGCTTAAAAACATAATTTGAAATATAATCTAGCCAGCTGACCTATGATAATTTTGAGATAATTGAAATAAGATCATACTTTACCATTTTCATCAAAATTGTTTTAATATGAAGCTCAAATAATTTGATAACACCGTATATTGATGTAACAAGCCCAATCATCGACAGGGCAGATATCGTAGGGAGCCTTCATTATTCCGAAAATGGTTGACATGATTGATTGTTTTTTGGTCTTAAAAACTGTATGGAGCTTTAAAATTGATTATTACAATTCTAGCCAGATAATCCTTATAAACAAAAATATATATAGTAAGTGCTATATTCCCACAGAATGGGTCGATGGCATGCTAAAAGTGACACGTTTTTTTTCAAAAGTTCATATTTCTTTCAAAAAACATTTCTGTCGTTTGAAAATCGGCAGACCTGATTAAAATATGCTGAATTAAATCTGCATATACTTATATTTGCCATATTTACTAAGAATCACACATTTGAAGGGTGTACGAAATGACGTTCCCAACTGCCGCTAAACACAGAAGTAAAGAATGGTAAAGGAAAGATCCCCTGCGCAGTGCATTTCTGCGCATATGACGTCACATTACCAAAAATATCGCAGATTGTGTACATCTTTTAGGTCGATGTAGATAAAAACGTCTTCTAGCTGCATTTAAGAAAAAAAATGCAAATATATGTGAAAAGTGTACAAAATCAGGTACCCTCACTCTATTATATGTTATAGATCTTTGTAACAACTATTGTGACCTTCCATATCAATAGCAAAATTAAGGTATTGAAAATTGTGAGAAGTAAAAGTTATATATTTTGAAGATAAAGGTCACTACACTGTCTAAGATACGAGTGAAAAAAAACCACCATTTTCCTAAGGTATGGATAAAAACCACACCTGTTCAAAAGTTATCTGGAGCACTGCAGATTAGCAGCAGGTCACATATATGATAGTACTTTTTTGTGACCAACTGGGATGGGGAACCAGTCTGTCTCTGAGGACAAGGTTATATCTCTTATCAAATCAATTGATAACAGCTTCGTATTCCATTAATTTGCATCAGGAATGTTTGCAGAATTTAAGTAAGATATTCATTGTACCCGCACATACAATATTGTCTAATAATTGGCCTACTGTAATTACAATGTATGTAGCTATTCCTCAACCGAATTACATCAAATGATTTATATTAGAATTTGTATTTTAAAATGCTACAACTTTTAAGTGATTACATTGTTGTACTAGGTTATTATCTTATTATTGGTTAGAATCACGTCACTTGATAAATATACTGTTTGATTAAAATGAATAAACTTGTACATTATAAATAAAATTAGCTCATTATTGTTAGTTAGAATCAGGTCACTTGATAAATATACTGTTTGATTAAAATGAATAAACTTGTACATTATAAATAGAATTAGCTCATTATTGTTAAACAAATAAAGTTACTACCTGGTTTATATGTGTTTTTTAAGTAGGCAATATTTAGTCCAAATCTCTAAAGTATCATGCAAACTATGACTAGGCCTATGTAATATAAATTATAATGTGTTCCCTCCATCCCCCTCTCCAAAATGTCAGCGGTCCATTACCTGATCCAAGACTCAGCTGGTGGTGATCACAACGATTCCGTTAATAAAAAAAGGTGGGGGTTGAGGAAAAACCTTCCAAAGATTTTAATTTTTAAATCTCTAATTTAGGGGGTTTATGATGAACTATAATGAATCAGAGCTTTAGTGTAGTCTATATATTACATTTTTTTTCGGAGGAGAACCCCCGAACCCCCCCCACCCGGATAAGTAGAGCCGCAAAAACCCAACCCCTTCTCAAAATCCTGTATCCGCCTCATTATAACACACTAAACATCGGGTATCTAGGTAAATAATCTGTTTACCTCCAGCAAACGGCGTTGTTCCATGTCCAGCAAAGCCAGGTGCCGATGTTGTTGAGTGTCCAGGGCAGTCTGAGTCTCCGACGAATGTTGGAGCAGACGTTAACAAATATGCCTAAGCTTAGTGCCTAGATCTACTCCAAATCCAAACTGTGCCCCTAGTTAAGTTAGACAAGATATATGATATACTTCTCTGGTTAGTACTAATGACATGATGAATACATCGTCGGATGTTACTGTGTTTGGGGTTTCCCTCGACTGGTAACACAGAGTACGCAAAACCCATGTTGATGTTGATGTTGCTCCACACAGCCTGGGGACACTCAACAGACAAAACGTTTCTGATTGGCTGACGAATCAGTGTACATAACCAATAGACGTTTTGCATACTTCCCCTCCGCCCTCTTTGATCCAGGTCATTTGCCGCAGGTCAAAGGTCAAACGGTTAAACTTTTCCCAGCAACAACACTGGAACACTACGGAGTTTAGCTGCGATAACGTAGCTCTGGACGACGGACGGACAATTTCTGAAAGATGGTCGTCGTCAGAGCTACGATTCCCTCCCATTGCTCGTAATGTAGCAAAACGGTTAAACCTCGAAAATGCTACAAATAGCGGATATTGTTTAATTTTGGAGTAATAGTAATAAGTAGTAATAGTAAATAAGGGATTTCCGCCGTGACGTCACGAAAAGTCACGTGACACGACTGGTTGGCAAAAGTGGTTGTTTACAAAATGGCTTCCCATTGATTGAAAAGAACGGCGTTTCATCCGAATTAAGATGGTTGTCTCGTGTTGGGTGATTAACTGTGCAAACAGATTTGACAAAGCAGACCCTAAGAGTTTTTATAGAATACCTAAGAAGCCTGATCAGCGCAGGGAACTGTGGATTAAAGCAATCAAGCGAGTGACCAACGACGGTCAACCCTGGATCCCCTCTGACCATGATCGAGTTTGCTATCTGCATTTCATTCAGGGTATGTAGTTAACCATTAATAATCCAAGTCAATTTTCAGTGAAATATAATATACATGCCACTTGGGTGTGCCTAATGAGTGTCCTGTGAGGAATGAGTGTCCTGTGAGAGTTTTTTCACGCCCCGCAATTCGTTAAGTGATATTTTTAAATATTTTTTTCTGTATCATACAGATGAACATCGAACCCATTAACATGCAAAATTTGACTTTGATTGGACGTGTGCATATTATGCATTTTTAACGACATAGTTACGGTGCAGTGCACATGCGAGTGTCCTGTGAGGTTTTCGCACGCCCCGCAATTCATTAAACGATATTTTAAAATTATTTTTTCTGTATCATACAGATGAATATTAAACCTAATAACCTGCAAAATTTGACTTTGATTGGACGGGTGCATAACATGCAAATGTAACGGCGAAGACGAAGTAACGGTGCCATAAAACTGCGAGTGTCCTGCGAGGAATGTGACCTGTGAGGAATGAGTGTCCTGTTAGTGTTTTTGCACGCCCCGCAATTCATTAAATGATATTTTAGAATTATTTTTTCTGTATCATACAGATGAATATCTAACCTATTAACATGTAACATTTGACTGTGATATAACGAGTGCATACTATACAAATGTACCGGCGAACACGAAGTTACGGTGCCATAAACATATGAGTGTCCTGTGAGGAATGAGTGTATTGTGATTGTTTTTGCACGCCCCGCAACTCATTAAATGATATTTTAGAATTATTTTTTCTGTATCATACAAATGCACATTGAGCCTATTACCATGCAAAAGTTGACCTTGATTGCACGAGTGCATATTATATAAATGCACCGTCAAAGTTACATTGCAGGGTGTCCCGCGAGGTGTTCGCACGCCCCGTGATTTTGTTTACCTTTCGAATACAGTGTGTACTAGGCTAACTAGCTATATATAGTGAGTGTCCTGTGGCGCCGTGCCAACCTCGGGTACCTTGCCGCAGGCATGGTCACTGGTGATTGAACTGCTCAAACTTCAAAACTATGTCCGTTATATAAGAAATACAAATACACCTATTTTCTCCCAAAGTCCGTTTATAAGAATTATACAATAAATAACTTTATTACGCCTGAAATATACGTATTTTCTCCCCAAGTCCGTATATAATAATTAAACATGTATATGTATATAAAGTGAGTTAGTTGGCATCACTAATCAATTCATATACACTGTACTGTTAATTACCTTTTGAAAAAGGAACGATGTAAACAAATAATTATGGTTAATAAAATATAATGAAAAGTAAAATCCTTCAATATTTAACTAACGCTCACGATCAACATGTACACCAAGAAAATGCACAGTCTTAACTTTTAATGTAATTTCTAATTACACGTATTTAGTAAAAGTGCAAATACACTGTCTACATCGTTAACGCACTTTAAAGTTTAAATACATTTAAACATATAATTGACGGCAGTACTGCTTTTCGTACATTACCAATAACAGTTGTTTTTAACATTTAAAATTTAAGGCCTTTATTTCGTAGAGCAGCGCAAAAATCTTAACCTATTTACCCTTTACTCAGTGATGACTTCAAAATAGTTATACTATTAGTTAATATTCATATATATTACACGCCTATCAATTCAACAAAACGTGCAAAAAACTGACATGACACTCACCTTAAACTTACTGTAAATTCGTCGTAGCATTTATTTTATCCAAATATATTTTATTGACAAAAAGTACAGGGGGATTTGGCACAAGTTTTTGCAACTTATCAACGCCCTTTCCCAAAACAAATACAAAATTACAATATTTGACAAAATAAAGACTAAAGGTCACCAATTCAATATTTTTGTAATATCTTTGTAACATTGCTCTCCGATTTGTCAAGCGGCAGGAAGTACAGAACAAACAAATATCATGCATTTTAAAATCTATTACTTGTTTTTCGTAGCATTTGCTAAAATGTACTTGTTGATAGTAATAGACATCGCGTATATGTACGAATTGTGGGGTGTGCAAAAACCGCACTGGACACTGCACCGAAAATGAATAAATTTTCGATGTTCATCTGTATGGTACAGAAGGAGTTAACAGAAAGTACTACTTATCGAATTGTGGGGCGTACAAAAACTCTCACAGGACACTCATTCCTCACGGGACACTCATTCCTCACAGGACACTCATTCTTCTCAGGACGCTCACATGTGTAATGCATCGTAACTTTGGCGGTACATTAGCATAATATGCACACGTCCAATCCATGTCAAATTTGGCAGATTAATCGGTTAGATGTTCATCTGTATGATACAGAAAAAAATATTTAAAAATATCACTTAACGAATTGCGGGGCGTGAAAAAATTTTCACAGGACACTCATTCCTCACGGGACACTCATTCCTCTCAGGACGCTCACATCGTAACTTTAGCGGTACATTAGCATAATATGCACACGTCCCATCTAAGTTAAATTTGGCATATTAATCGGTTAGATGTTTTTCTGTATGATACAGAATTTTTTTTTTTTAAATATCACTTAACGAATTGCGGGGCAGATCAATCGATTAGATGTCCATCTTTATTATACAGCAAACATAATTTTAAAACATCAGATAATGAATTGCGGGGCGTGAACAAAAACGCTCAAATTTTATTAACATGACAATATATCACCTGTCGACCTGTTTGTGATTGTACATTACAAGTTTTCAGACTGAGATTAACAAATTCTATGTATTAATAACAGTTTACCATTATATTTGGTTATATATTATGTACAAGTTATATTGTTCAATTCTATATTAATACGTCTAACTCAAGTAGCTTAAACAATGCATTAAGTTATCATATGTGCGTAAATTACATGTAAAAGGAGCAGCACAAACCGGCCCGCACATTTAAGAAAAAAAGGTTTCAGCAGTTTAATTAACAGTGATCCATGCCTGCGGCAAGGATATATAACTAACACGTCAAGGTACCCGAGGTTCGCACGGCGCCACAGGACACAGGTGGTACATGTGTATAACCATCGGTAAATGGGGCGTGCGAACAAATTGATCAGCACCGTACGTAACTTTGTCGTAAAAAATGCATCATATGCACACGTCCAATCGAAGTCAAATTTGGCATGGTTATGGGTTAGATGTTCATCTGTATGAAACAGAAAAAAAAAATTAAAAATATCACTTAACGAATTGCGGGGCGTGTAAAATCACTCGCAGGACACTCATTCCTCACAGGACACTCGCGTGTGTAGTGCACCGTAACTTCGCCGATAGATTTGCATATATTTGCATTATATGCCCTTGTCCAATCATAGTCAAATTTTGCGTGCTAATATGTTCTATGTTCATCTGTATGCTAGAGAAAAAATAATTTTAAAATGTCTATTAATGAATCGCGGGGCGTGAAAAAACTCTCACAGGACACTCATTCCTCACAGGACGCTCACATGTGTAATGCATCGTAACTTTGCCGGTACATTAGCATAATATGCACTCGTTCAATCAAAGTCAAATTTGGCAAATTAATCGGTTAGATGTTTATCTGTATGATACAGAAAAAAATATTCGAAAATGTCACTTAAAGAATTGCGGGGCGTGAAAAAACCTACAGGACACTCGCATGTGCGCTGCACCGTAACTTTGTCGTAAAAAATGCATAATATGCACACGCCCAATCAAAGTGAAATTTGGCATGGTAATGGGTTCGACGTTCATCTGTATGATACAGTAAAAATTATTTAAAAATATTACTTAACGAATTGCGGGGCGTGAAAAAAGTCTCACAGGACACTCATTCCCCACAGGTCACTCATTAGGTGGACCGTGCCACTTAAGTAAATTTGAAACCGAAAAGGCAGTATGTTGTTGCTGTTAGTCCACAGACTACAGACTGAGTGTGCGCTGGGCTGTAATCACTGGTTGACATCGAAATGTGTCGCGTTATGACTTCTAGCTACCCTTATAAGTAATAACAGGCCTGTATGTTATAGGCCTAATGTTAGCTTTATAGGCTAAGATCTGACGGGGTTCCAGAGTGGGTAAACATTTAACGTATATTACAAACAACGATTTGTAGATTATGTATATATCTATCAGTGTACAGTACTGATTTCATCCACAATCGTGTATCATGTGTATATGATTATTCATTTCATTTGTGTTTACCATAATTACTGACATGATTTAGAAAAAAAAATTATATATGCACAGGATATCAATGTAAATTTAAGGGGTGGGTGGTGGTATGTGTACATGGGTCATTTCTCAGTTTTGGAGATAATTAAAACACTAGAACAATTTTGATTGTGAACACTCTGACTCTGCAAATGTACAGGGAAAGTGTTGCATAAATTTGGGCAGAGAGAAATAATTCTTCTTATTCATGAAGTAGCAGTAATTATTATAAATTGGAAATCAAAATTTATTAATTGAATTTTCTTTTTTAATAGGTGAGAAGAGCAGTGACAAACACAGTCCTGATTATGTCCCTTCTGTGAACATGGGTTATAAAGTTTCTCAAGTGAGAGGAGATCTCCGCTTTGCCAGACACAAAAGGGTTGATAATAGGACAGCTGAGAAGGAGAAGCGAGATGTAGCTGCTGCTCTGTTAGATTTGTCAAACAAAGAAAATGCACCTGAACCTGAAGGTATTGATATTTTTTCAAATAATGTTAAGTACATAGTTGAAATATCACTGACATGATTTAGAACAGGTAAAATAATGACTTGGTTGATTTGTTATTTTAACAAAGTCCACAGACAATTTGTCTACAGAAAATTGAAATCCCATAGCCCAAATCATTTTTCTATAGACCCATTTTGTAAACATAATGTTGAAAGTAGCATAACTGTCACGCAAACACTTGCATCATCCAGTTCATACTCACTTAATTTTTTTTCAGATTTTCTATAGTCTCTGACTATTGGACCACCTTTACTTTCAAACACAAATTTCATTAATTATATGAACTTACTTATAAAGTAATGACTAAAATAAAACCTTTGAAATGACAAATGAATTTGATTTTACATGATGCACACACATATATCAGGGTGGATGAATTATGTACTCACTGTTTTTAATAAATTCAATTTCAGAACCTCAGCCATATGTTGACTGCCATGAGACATGTATAAAGAAAATAGCAGATCTTCGCATCGAAAATCAGCAACTTCATGGTGAACTTGCTAGGCTTCAAGCTGAAAATGAAGAGCTGCTAAAGAGAACTTCCACTATGGATTTTGCAGACCAAGTGCTAATGACAGACCGGAAAACTTCATTTTACACTGGGACATCTTCAGCTGTGTTTATGTGGTTACTCTCATTCTGTTCTTGTATTCTGCCCACATGTAAAGTTTTGACTCCAAAGAGCATACTTTTGTGTTTACTAATGAAGTTGAGACTTAATCTTCAGCACCAAGATTTGGCCTACCGCTTTAATGTGTCCGTCACCACAATATCGGAAGTAATGAACCAAGGCCTGCCAAAACTTGCAGAAAAATTTGCTTTCCTAATTCAATGGCCAGACAAAGAGAGTTTGATAAGGAGCATGCCAAGTGTATTTAAGAAAATCTATCCGAAATGTGTCAGTATCATTGATTGCTTTGAAGTGTTCATCCAGAGGCCTGGACAGTTAACAGCTCGATGCCAAACATGGTCAAACTATAAACATAATAACACCGTGAAATTTCTAGTCTCAATAGCGCCTACTGGTGCTATCACATATGTGTCTAAAGCCTATGGTGGAAGGACATCTAACAAAGTTATCACCCAGAGAAGTGGATATTTAGACAAACTTGTGCATGGGGATCAAGTATTGGCAGACAGAGGATTTTTAATCTCGGAAGATGTAACAAGTCGCAATGCCTCACTGGTTATTCCTGCTTTCACCAAAGGGAAATCACAGTTAAGTGCTAAGGAGGTTGAACAAACACGCAAAATTGCTCATGTGCGCATTCATGTTGAACGGGCAATAGGGAGACTAAAAAATTACAATATTCTGAGCAGTTCATTGAGTATGCACATGGTTCCTCACATTGACAGCATTGTAACTATATGTTCATCTCTTTGTAATTTGCAACCAAAGCTAGTTACATAGTGTATATATGTGCATGTGGCCTTTTACCTTTGATGAATGTTATTGTATAGAGGCATGTACATAGCCTTCAATTTGGACTGAATTATTCCAGATAGATACATGTAAAATGCAACAGAACATTGACCAATATATATGTTTGCTCTCATGTAAAAGATTTTTTTGTGCATGTGATGTGAATTAAATTTGATTAATTTAAAATTCTTGTTGTTGTTTTCTTTCTAAGGTATGTATATCTACAATACATGTTATACTGTTAAATATATGATTCTTAAGAGTATACATACATAAAACATTAAAAAAAAATGCCTTTGTCTGCTAACCTGATCAACCCCTATTTTTGAGCAAACAATTTTAATATTCCAGGAATGATCTGAAGTCAAAATTTAATGTATATAATATATTCAGTATTTGAATTGAATATTAACGTAGAAATATATGGGGAAGGCTAGCGGAAAACCATGCATTTTTTTTTTAACAATTATCAATGTATGAAAAATATAACAGAAACCACAGTATGCTGCTCCAATATATTTTTATTTGTATTTTCCCTAATAATTATATGAACATGGTCATATGTGTATCCAAACATTACTGTATTTCTAATTCACAAATCATTATAATTATGATCCGACTCATGATACAGTATTATCAAAATGAACATTATGAATCAAGAATTGATGACAGACTTGTATTCACTACAAGGTAAACTATTTTGCAGCATAATATATTTCAATTTCACACTTTCAATTTAATAACTTGTTACTAAGAGTTCAATATTCAGTTCACATTCAAGCCTATGATTTAAAGCTCCACACAGTTCTGAAACTTTAACTGTCACATGATGTACAGAACCATTTCCCTCTTGGCTTTCTACGAATATTTACACATTTGTAGTGGAACCACTGGTAGGGACAGTCATTACTGTCACACTTGATCATCCTCCCGTATTCTGGTTCAGAACATAAACACCAGGTGTCTTCGTTGTTGAGAGGAGTATCAGCTGTAGCACGTGAAATCACGCTTTCCAGTTGGCGGGTTATCAGTTCCTGTTGAACATGCTTTTTCATGAACAGTTCACATTTTCCCACAACATTCTTACAAAAGTTAATGTCAATCGGAACACGCACAATAACCATGCTTGGCGCAGGTTTACACTTTGTGTACACCACAAAATCACAATATGTGTAACCACAAATAGCCATTTGAAATTGGACTTGTGTATAATACCTGTGTGTTGTTTTCAGGTGCAGGCTGGAATCCAGGCAAAAGTCTTTGTCAGTTGCAGCAGCAGTCTGCACAGTAGAGTTCCTGTGTTTGAATGGGCACTTGATTTCCAGTGTTCCCTTTCCACAACACTGACAGTTAATAATTCCATCAGGACTGGCTCCGAGAAATGGGTGTTTATGATTGATGTTAAATCCCGACTCCTCACAGTGGAATTCAATGTGTTGATGAGCAGAGTGTTTGGTGTACAAAAGTCTGCACTCGTCTTCATTTTCTATACCCCATCTCACGGAGTCTTTTTTGGAAAGATCATACGTTGAGTATCCCATGATTCTCTTAACCAGGTTGTCTGGGGATGTGGTGTCCTTTCTTACTAGAACATCATGTGCCTTGGATGCAGTTATCCTGCCCATCCTATGTTGGTACCACAAAGGGCTAACTGCCTGGTTCCTGGTGGCCTTCTCTAGGTTATGACATTGAGCCTCTGTCACCACATATTCAAACAATGTCTTTTTGCTCTCCTCACTAGTTGAGTCACTGATTGTTGTCAATAGCACCGGGTATTTTTCCTTTGTCGTGACGTTCTGTTCAATCAGATGCATGTCAGAATCATTGTCATTAACATCAGCAATAGTGACACATGTGAAAAAAGCAGCATTAGGAACTATGGAATACAAGTCCTGTAGGTCATGTTTTGGTGGTAGTGGGGCTGATCCATTTGCCTGAACAGACTGTATTTCCCTGGTTCGCTTACCCTCGATGTCATCAAATATTTCGGATATCGTTGCGGGTTTAATCTAAAAAAACATTACAAATGTGTAAGATTCCTGGTTTTGATATAGCTGACAAGAAAGATTATACCACAAGCCATATATATGGATATTTAATGAGCAGTGATCATGACTTAATCAAAATCGTCACTGACATAACATATATCATGTTTTCAGGCTGTTATAAATGCATAAAGAGTTCATTATTGAACTTGGATAAAGGCTCTATATTACAATGATATTAGCACATTTATAGACTGCATTTTTATGGAAAGATGTGTTCTTATAATACTTACTTCCTTTCGAAAAGAGGTGTTCCACTGACAAGCCTTGCTGGTCGAGCTTGTCTGAGTGACACCAATCTTGACACCAATTTCAATCTTAAATAGAAGTGCTCCAACATGACTGCACACTTCACCCAACCTGAAAAATGAAGAAATAAAATAAAATTAATATGTGAAATGCAATGTTTTATAATAAATAATTCAAAATCCCTGATTATGTTCAATATTTTTTCTAGTTCCGTCAGAGAGATCACCTAGTTTGCATGCTCCATACATGTTTTGATGGAGTTTAGTTTACTTCATTTCATTAAATTTATATGTTTTCCTCGTTGTAATGGAAGCTGTATGTAATTGATAAAGCATTTGCATTAGAGCTCAAATTATACAGATACAGAATCTTTATTTAAAAGTCGAGCATGTTTGACATGTTACACAAGCTGATAAGTTTTGAAGAGCTTGTATTCGACATGCAAATTTGAAATATGGAGTAACATAATGTATTAAATGAAAACATACCCTGCCATACATGTGCAATGAGCACAGTAAACTGTACCACTGGATTTCTGCAAGTAAACCCATGGTTCATGAGGCTTGTCTCTTGCATGTTGTGAAGGAGTCACCTTGGCCTTTAATGCAACAAAAGGACAGTCATCATCAATTGGATTTGAAATGACTACTTGCACGTGACCACTAACCACATACCTGAAAGAAAATAAAAACAAAAATCAGTTTATGAAAACAAGGTGTACACTAATCACAGGGGCATGTCTTGTTTTATATTACAAAAAATATTCAGAAATACCTATATATATTGACAATATATATAGGTATTTCTGACTATTTTTTGTTATATAAAACTAGACATGCCCCTGTGCACTAATTAAGGTCTAAACAATAATATACATGTTTCTGGTAACATGACATGAAAATATATTGGGTAGGTAGAACCAAGATCTTATAGGTAGGTGATTTATATATATATATATATATTTTTTTTTTTTTTTTTTACTGAAATCATATAGACAAGCAAGCAATCTTGACAATGATAGACAATGAGAGGGGGTGGGTAGGGTTCACGGAAACACCTGTAATTTTTAGGCCTTAGCTAATCAGAATCAAAACGTCACATGTACAGTACAGCTATTTACTTCGCCCCGTTACATTTTTTCGCTGACATTTTGAATTTATCACGTGACTCCATTGTATAAACACACCTGCAATGACATGCTACCTAGCCTAGACCTCGTTAGGTTGGAACAATATTATACTTCTTCCTGTAGATCTTATATAGAATTTATTATTTTTTATTCACTGAAAAACACTTTAACAGCATATTATGAAACTTACTTGTATGAATCAAGCGATTTGTATGCCTTCATCGACTCCTTCGTGTAATTCGACGGGGTGTCAATCAAATAAAGGTAGATGTCGCCAAAGGTAAGATCAGGCCACGTGTTGGGATTTGTTGACCACTTCTCACTGATTTTGTACGGATCTGGTAGAGTCTTTGTACCACTGTCATATTTAAGCTTTCTGCAATACCTTTCACGAGCTTCCGTTGAAAGGCTGATAGCGTAGTCAGACAGGTAAACAGAGAAATCGGAGTTAACCTTGCCCTTGGCCATTGTTATAATGCGACACGCTTACCTGAGGCGTGTTCAGGATGGCGAGCGATCGCGCGAGCGCTCTCGTGATAATAAATCGGCGATCCTGAACGGTAGTGTGCGCTCACGCATGTATTCAAAATAGCGGCCTCCCGTGCTGTTGCACTACAATTTCTGTTAACGGAGTTCGAAACTCCACCACAGTATGAGAGCGACGGTCTTTATAAAGAAGCCAGCAACATTATACCCGCTATTATTGCTTCTGGTACTTCGGGTGAGCCTCTTGGGACAACCAGAATAGAGGATTATGTGGAGAAGACTGTTCCCCAGTACAGCGACCCTCTGTTCAAGGCACATTTTCGAATGACCAGAGCATCATTTGAGGTGAATAAAAATAACCACAAAGCACAGCCTGCACTCTATCGTCCAATCACAAATTACAACAAACCCATCAGAATCTAGGGGCGGGGCTTACCATCAGTCTATCAGTCACCACAATTGGCTGCGCCGTACATTAGATACATTGTACATTGGATAGTTTTGCTTGATATATCCCAGTCGCAAATGACGCTGACTAAATAATTGTTTTGTCGCGTTGTGATTTTAATTTTCGCTCTACTTTGTAAAATTGATGATGAATTTCATGATGTAAAATTATTAGAATGTCCAGAATTTCGTATCCAAAGAAAATTATTGCTTCATAAATACTGTTGTGAACGAGTCAATATTTGGAAATTTTCTTCTGTAATTAATTGCCTAAATACAAGAAAGCTAATGTATTAACGATAAAGTATGGTCTCCTGAAAATGTGTAAATTTAAAACTATAATAAAGTTCTGTTCCTTACAGTTACGGTTAAAGTTTTCTTTCTGGATTTTCTTGCATTTACTCTCCCATTAATTCATTGACCGTGGATTTAAGTGTTTTTGAAATGTATGTATTCTGCACGTCAATCCCTAGGTTTAGTCCTACTCTATACCAGCGGATACCCATTTATAGTATTTATATTTATAGTATAGGCGTATACTTTACGAAATGTAAATATATGATCATCTTATCTAAATTAAAGTGCTAAAATATTTATGTGCAGCAACTGTTTACAACTATCTAAACATCCCATATTTTAGCATGCTTAAAACAACGACAAAACAAATTATTCATCTACAAAGATATAGAAAATATAAGTGCTAGATCACAAATTTTCTCTGGCTTTCTTTTTATTCAAGAAAACAGTAGTCATTGAAGATAACAAAAATCAGGCTTCATATATATATACCAAAACATTTTCTTTGAAACGGAAGCAAATGTCTCTAAGATAGGCCCACGTCCTCATTTTACGTGTCAAATTCAACAACGGATATCCTAAAAAATGAAAGAGGAAAACAAATCCTAATTTACATGAAGAGTTCATAACTATGAACACATGTCACACCATTAGGGTAATTGGAGATTATAATAAAGAATAGCATAAAGAATAGTATGTCGCACGTGAAAATGACATCCCTCCGTGTTCACATTACAAATCATGTTATATCCTAATTCACTAATTATCAACTAGTAGAATCCAAATAATTCGGGAGTTTTCACCGTTAAAAATTAACACAGTTCCTGGGAAGGTGAATGATATATAGAGGTTACACAACGAATGGTTGTTGGATATGGAATTCATTTCACACGAGTAGGTTATTTTTTAAAGTTACAAAAGACACGAGCTTTAGCGAGTGTCATTTGTAACTTTTAAAAAATAACTTGCGAGTGTGAAATGAATTCCATATCCAACAATTACGAGTCGTGTAACCTCTTAATATCATTCACCTCCCCAGGAACTGTGTTAATTTTAAGGTGTACAAGTGACGGCCGGGACCCGATGTGACGTCATTCGATTAATGATGACGTCATAACAATTGCAGTTCGGGTCAAAGTTCGAATTCCTGACCAATCAAAATATCGGAAGGTCATATAAATAGAGGTTACACAACGAGTGGTTGTTGGATATGGAATTTATTTCACACGAGTAAGTTATTTTTTAAAAGTTACAAAAGACACGAGCTTTAGCGAGTGTTTTTTGCAACTTTTAAAAAATAACTTACGAGTGTGAAATAAATTCCATATCCAACAATTTCGAGTCGTGTGACCTGTTTCTACCACAATAATATCGGTTTGAATCAAAGGGAAACGTGGCCAAGTATAATTTCATGTATGCAAATAAAGTGTACCGGTGACGTCCGGGACCCGGTGATGTGACGTCATTAGATTATTGATGACGTCAATAACAATTGCAGCTTGGGTCAAAGTTCACCGTGTTAGCCAATCGAAATGCGTACAGAGTTTATACCACGTGTGGTATAAACAGATTGTTAATCAACAGCTGTAATGATTAACTGATGGTCTGAGAGTTGAATAACACAGGGTATTGTGGTAGAAAATATATTTATCCAACAGTTTATAAATGACCTGAGAGTGGAATAACAAAGGGTATTGTGGTAGATATATATATATACGTACCCGATTAACACTTGATTATCCTGCTAGGTTTACCTTACCTAAAGCCAAAGGAAATTTCCAGCGAACTTTAGAGTCTTGTTTAACAGCGTGACATTTAGCAGAGTGACACTTAACTGTCATTTGCGAACATAGTATCAGTTAACAGCTTCTCTGTATTTTGGCTCTTCAGCTTACGAACATGATCCTTTCCAATATTTTTTGTAAAAGTCTAGTCATTTTAACTCTAGATCTTCAGAGCGGTCTCAAGTTGATAGACAATCACTTTCACTTGGTGTTAATTAGATGGGTTAATTGGTAAACACGACATTTTGATTGGTCGCTACGGATGCACAATGCTGCTTTTTCCGATTGAATGTAGCCGTGACCACGTGTACGTCACCTGTAGGCAGGATAATTACACGTTAGGGCATCTTGGATTTAATAGTGGATGGAGCTTAACGCTAGGCTTCACAATTCTTTACTAAAAGTAACTTGTTATACTGATGAATCACTGCAATTCGATATCGGTTGATGGAAGTCCCGCCCCTACAGTTTGTACTTTTTTTGAAATTTTATCATTGGGTTCAAAATTGACGATCAATACTCAATAATTGAAACATCTTGAGTGGATTAATAACATTAACATGTAGAAATGCTGTTTCATCAATTCACTTAATTTATGAATACCAAAATATTGACCCGTTTTATACGTCCTCATACACGATTTCATTAATGCTGATGAACCAAACAGTTTAAAGTAAAAAAATCAACTGAACTATAGCTGACAGTGCCTTAGGATAAACACACATAAACTCTCGTATTATTACGTCACGTCATTGTCCAAATCATGACGTCACAATCGATTTCATACTGGCAAAACCAATGAAATCCATACAGAATACAACACTACGTCTGTCCGTCCTACAGGGACCTGGGATTTAATTACAGTGTACATTTATTTGGACATATCATAGTGTCTTTAGAATATTTCAAGACGTTTGGGAGGTCTAAACATTTTATAATTTTTTTTTTTAATTGTTTAATTTTTCAAGATTTTTTTTCATAAATACAAAACATTTGAAACATATATGCACATACATTCTCACTCTTACACCCACAGTAACTATACTCATGATTCAATAACATCATCATCATCATCATCATCATCATCATCATCATCATACATAATCAAACATCATCATCATCATATCAGCATCATCATCTTCATCATCATCCTACTCCTCCTCCTCATCATCATCGGTTCATCACCACCACCATCATCATCATCATCATCATCATCATCATCACCATTCATTCATCATCATCATCATCATCAAAAGAATCACACTTAATCATCATCATCTATCATGATATCATCATCCATACTTAAATCATTTTCATTTTTTTCATCACAATAAAACATCATCATCCTTATCATCACACAAAAAACATCATCTTCATCACGATTATTTTAAGCTTGAACCACAAGCCTCACATCTACTTACATTATTACATATTAATTAACACACATATATAACCTAACCTAAATTTATACAGAGTGAGAAAGAAGCAGACAGACATACCATCACACAGACAAGACAGACAGATAGACACAGACAGACGCACCATTACACAGACAGACACACACACACACAGACACCGACAGACACACACATAGACGCATCATCACACAACACAAAACGGACAGACGCACAGACAGACGCATACTCGGACACACCATCACACATAGAACGCACACACACACACACAAAAATAAACACGACTGAAGCATGGGAGAAAATTTCTTTAAATGGTAAAAATAAAAAGTAATGGAAAGGAGCTAGAAACAGGCGATGTCAGTCTTTTATAATTTTTATAATTTGATAAAAATGTATACCTTTGCGTGTTATACATGTATGAACAGAATGGACATTCATGAATATTCACGTAGAGGTATAATTTTAATCTGGACCTCCTTGATATCATAGGATAGGTCCAAATACATGTAGACTGTAACCAATTCCCATGTCTCAATTCTTGTACCCGCTATTTCTCAAAAAGTCATGCAGATCTCTCTCTCAAATTTCACGTGTAGGTTCTCCTTGACACAGGAACCTGCTATAAATGATGAATAACATATATAGATCGATACAGTAGCATGTGAGCCATTCGACCTTCCTTAGTTTGTCGACTGATAATTATTTTTAAGACAATAGAAATTGTTTGTTACAAGTACACTAGTAGATATCCGTATGCAGCTTACATTATTTTTTATTTAACACTTTGTCTATTTCGTTTACAGGAGCTATTGGAGCTTGTAGGTCCACGTACTGAGGTGAAAACAATATCTTTGGAAAGAAGAACGTTAGCATGTGTGTGGTACCTCAGCAACCAGGAAACATTCAGAAGTATTGTAGACAGGTTTGGATTAAGTAAGGGATCCCTACATTATTTTTTGAGAAAATTCTGTAACATTATTACGAGCAATGAAATACTCCAGCAGTTGATCCGCTGGCCAAGTAGTGATTCGGAGTTCCAAAATATATCAGAAAACTTTACGCAGAGGGCAGGTTTCCCAAATGTAATTGGTGCACTAGATGGTACTTATATCCCTATATTAGGACCAACTGCATTTCGCGAGTCCTATATCTGTAGGAAAGGCTTTCCTGCCCTTCACCTTCAGGCTGTTTGTGACACCGATTTGAAATTTTTGGATGTGTTTTGTGCCTATCCCGGATCTGTTCATGATTCAAGGGTGTTTAAAAACAGTCCTCTATATACGGAACTTCAGAACAACCCTGTTCCGCGACAATATCATTTGCTAGGAGATTCCGCATATGGCAATTCGGAAACTGTTTTGGTCCCCTTTAGGGACAACGGTCACCTCAACGCCGATGAGAAAAGGTATAACAATGCCCACAGTTCGACAAGAGTCGACATAGAACGCAGCTTCGGGCTACTGAAAGGAAAGTTCCGGAGATTAAGATACGTTGAGATGAAGAGGGTTGAGGACATACCAAGTTTGGTTGTGACGTGTTGTGGACTCCACAATTTTATTATTCAGAGGGAAAGATACACAGATGAAGACATAGACATGGATGCTGCTGATGGTGATGGTCCCCCTGGAACCTGCAGTGTAGCACGTGATACTGGCGCCGTGGATAAATCTGGACATGAAAAGAGGCTTCAGGTCATGCACAGTCTACAATAAATTAAACAACATCTGAGACAAGATACCATTTTTATTTTATTTGAGTAATGGTGGGATGTACGATTGACAAACAGCGTTTGGAACGAGAAACTTATCAGTTATCATCATTTTCATTTTTCCCCAGAACTTTAACAAGCTGTTCTAATGCTGTTACCCGCCTTTCCTCAAGTTCCAAACGCTGTTTGTCAATCACCATTCTCTCGTTGTGCATTTCCTTCAGATTCTTCTGATAATCCGATAGCCATGCTGGCTCAAGATCCTTTGTCGGCCTCTTCTTCGCCTTGGGCCGAGTTGGGATGTTGATAGTTGGTAGACCATCATCACAACCATCATCCTCCCTCACAGGTTCTGTAGCCGAAGCAGAAGCAGACGAAGTAGGCTGTGTGCTCGCAGATTCTCTCCTTTCCGGCTGAAGAGATGACACGGATGTAACAGGAGTTACAGCAGGATCTCCACGGAACATATCATCCATTACCTGGAAATAGTTCCAGGAAATCCTGTTGTTGCCCGTGCTAGTGTGTCTTTGCTTGATTATCTTGTATCTGTAAAGGAAAATGTGAATTACATTTCGATAAAAATGCAATCAATGATTGCTAGCTCACTGGCCACACCCATCGAAACATTGCTTCCAGTTTTAAAATGTGTTGATTTTATGCTAAAAATATTCAATCCATAACAACTTTAAAGTTGGACGCCGACGCCGGGGTACAGCATTAGCTCACGGTCAGTCATAACCGGTGATCTAAAATGATTTGTTAATTTTGGTTTTCTTGGTAACATATACGTCAAAAAATGCCAAACAATTGCACTAAATGCTATTTTTCAGCATTGCAGCGACCATCAAAATAGATAGGGTCAGATTTAGGTGTACGAAATGCTTATGTACAAAAAGTCAAAATGTATAGTCCCACACACAGGGCTCGTTAATAATGCTTATGTAAATGATATAACAATTTTTAAAGAGGTCGTCGAGATAGGTTAAGGTTAACTTATCATGAAACAATATAGAAACCTCATTCGCATTCCCCTGAATTTCCTGTCGCACTCCTCGTGTGAACAGGAGTATCCTCTTTCCTGCATTGCAGCAGCAACTTTTTTTCACGCCTGCTTTTGAGATATTGTGTTGGTGCTAAATAGGCCCGAGAATCTCTGTTTTTGGTCAATCAGCAGCAGTATGGCCTCATGTGACCATTTGAAGCGATCTGAAATTTATTTCAATGATAAAATCGAAAACTATAAATGTGATCATTATTAGTATTGATCTATTTCATTAACGAAGACACACCCATTCACCTATTTTAAACAGACCAGAAAATAACGACGTCGTGCAGTATGAAATAAATCTGGTGTAACAAGTCCAAACCTATTCTATCAGTAATCATTTATCAAAAGTAATAATACTATGCACCAGTTGACTATTAAAAAAATCATATCGTATCGGTATCTCATCCTACCACATAAGTATTCCATAATTGACAAGCATATATACATCATATTATATGTACATGCAGAAATTGACCATGTTGGTACACGAGTTCATAAAACAAACGGCGTTATATTGAAAGTTATTTAGTAAACCAAGCTATAAGTGTGAAATACAAAAATCTACCTGTTTCAGTTTCGTCTTGTGTAGATTTAGGAGCAGCTGATCCTACACTTTAATCTAGATCTGCGTTGGCTAAAAACATAAAGTTTCAAAATTAGATAACCGAAATAGTGATATTTTCTTGTAATAATGTCGCATGTTACAAGTAAACAGTAGATGCAATTGAAGCATTATGAAACAAACTATGAAGAAAAATAAAAAATTAATATCATAATCCTTAATCGTGTCTTAAGTAGGTGATCTTGTGTTCGTTTAAAGTAATATATGATTCACATGTTTTGTGTGAAAAAGACATTTGATAATTTATCAAAATTAAAGTTGTTCACTTTCTATCAGCACTACATTTAATAAGTAAAACGTTTTCAAAAGTCATTTTCGTCTCGTTCTTAACAACAATAATTAATGACAGTTAAATGATGTCACAATAGCAATTATGTACAGTGGAACTTCGTTAACTCGAACTCGACGGGACCACGAGAAAACTTCGAGTTATCCGTGTGTTCGAATTAAGCGAGTTGTCATTTTTGGTGCAAAATTTTGTCAATATTTGTCAACATTATATAATCATTATAACTCCGCTCTGTCACTCATCAGTTCAGTGTAAAGACTGGTCAATACATGTAAATATATATGTAATATTTCGTTCTGTCACTCGTAGTTTGAGAATAGACTATATACATGTATATATATAATAGATAATAAATTGTTTTTATTCTTACGGACGAATTATAAAAGTAAAATAAAAAAAGCAACTCTCCGTTAGCGCTTTCGTCGCGTCATGGCGACTCTTCAGAATGATTTTATTTTCAAAATAGATGATATGACGTCATAATCATCTATTTTGAAAATAAAATCATTCTGAAGAGTCGCCATGACGCGACGAAAGCGCTAACGAGAGTTGGTTTTTTCTATTTTACTTATATATATATATATATATATATAAATGTTATATTATTATATTATTATAACATTATGTTATTGATTGTATTACGTCATAATGTTGTTACTAAGCATTAAAAAGTAATCGCCTGAAGATAGCCGATACACGGCTTGAACACGTTAGCGATATTTAACCGGAATTGCCTTGTTGTGTCATTTATGTTTACATATATAAATGTATATACATGCCTGCAGTAACTTGATGATTTTCTCTCAAAAGTCCCATAGATGACAGAATTTTAACAGATTCTGTAACAGCTACAAGGTTATAAGGTATTACATAAAATCAAAGTTAATCATAGATATGTAGAACAAGTGCAAATGATTAACTTGAAAAATGCTAATTAATGTAGAACACTCATTACTGCTGCTAACACAGACTATATAAGCTACACATACGTAGATGAGCAAAGCTTATGGGTAAATATATAATCTCCCGTGATTGCTGCTAACACAGACTATATAAGCTACACATACGTAGATGAGCAAAGCTTATGGGTAAATATATAATCTCCCGTGATACTTTATTACCGTACTCATTTTTTAATTATAGATAAAAAGTTAATTACTTATTATAATGCAATATAATTAAGCGACCGTAGATTACTCTGCGCACACATGTAAAGAATATGCGCTTTTACTCAGCACGAAATGAGTGATGGCATTCTATTTATTTATTTATTTATTTGTGGGTTTTACGTCCGCTATTACGGCCTTACGGCCTTTCAGCTGACGAATGGCATTCTAAACATCTTATGATCGTATACTAGTATAAACCACGCCCTTTCAAATCTCATTTATCCAATCATATGCTGATGTAGCATACGAAAGCCCCTCCTCTGATCGACTCTGATGCGACACTTGTATTGTATGTAAACACTATCAAACACGCGGTGAGGTGCTGGTGTTCGTTTTCAATGGCAAAAAAATCTTTTAGCTCATGATTATCATTATTTATTAACAGAAATTACTCTTACCGGAATGGCAACGGTCGTTGATATCTTTGATGACAAAAAATACGTACGACAGTTTTCCGTCTTCACTTTTTAATGTGAGCTTGACCATGTTTATCACATTGGAAGCCATCTTGATTTTACTGGCGAACAGCTCGGTGGGTCGGTACGCGTGCGTTCGCGAACGCTTGCGCGTGCATGTCTGTTCAGAGGCGAGCGCTCGCTTTCGCTCGCGAGCGCTCGCCATCCTGAACACGCCTCTGATTTACTGCCAACCAGTTTTCTGCGCATGCGCGAAAATTACGTCATATCCTTTATCGGCGAATATCCCTATAATTAAACATTTCTAATATAATTTTGCAATGTATTAGCCTACCGTCTTATCTAGAAATCTTTAATTCGCATATTCTGATATCATACTGCTCGGAGTTGTCTCCGTGATCCGCCATGATACTTCTCGAAGAACTCTCGTGAGGATTCTAACCCAAATATGGAACCCATGATCCATATATGGATGAAGCTACTACGATAAATAAATACATAATCAGAGATATTTAACCACTGTTTTGTAACTCTTGTGAAGAAAGCGAACCTTACTTTGCATAATTAAATATTTTCAGAATGAATTGACCTTCCCCACCGAGGTATATAACTCCGAATCAGTTTTTCTGTTGACATCTCGCGGGAAATCTCATTAGCATCAATTTATTTTGATTTCCTTATAAGGAAATTGACCTTTACACTTGTGTCAAAGATGGCGGTATGTTTGAACTGATATCTCCGTGTGTCTTGCTCGTTTTTGATTTTACTATTTATTGTTGAACAATTGACGTAATATGCAGGTTTGTGGCTTGAATATTGATAATAGATACCAGAATCATCACTTTACATGTGTTTTTTATCCGAGAAAAAAATTTACCACAGCTAAATACTGCCCGATGTGAATCACATCGGGGCTTGCTACACTATCGGCAATGGGAGGGACTTCATACCCTGCCGGAGAGCAGTGTAGGCAGGGTATGAATATTCGTTCTATACGGAGTTTAAAGTATCAGCAGTATTTTCTCCGTTTAGAAAAAAATGACAGTAAGTTTAACATGCCTAAATCTTGCTGTTTGTCATCAGAGATACTCATACTAACACATTTTCCAATGTCGCCGTTCATTTTAGCGATGTATCGGATATATGGGTCCTACATCAGCCGTTTGGTAGGTTTCGGCTGTATGCAACTGGCAGCTTTATGAGGGAAACTATATAATCGATTTCAAGCAAGAGACTTAAACCAATGTGTTATTTTTGAAATGTGTTTCATTTTTTAAGAATACAAAAACGAAGGTAACCCGACAGGCCTACCAATATGTTATTTTTGAAATGTGTTTCATTTTTTAAGAATACAAAAACGAAGGTAACCCGACAGGCCTTGGTAAACTGGCTGACATGCAGCATGTGCAGAATCTTCAGCTGGCCTTCATCATTCAATTACATGTCCAATTGAAATTGATACAAATTAATATATATACTGTTGTTATATAAACTTTTATCAGTTGACCACCAGATTATCAGTACATGGTTTTCACTTCTGTATTAATTTAGGATTTTGTGGTTTAATATATAATGATAACCTATGTATACATTATTTCTGTTGTTCCTGATTCACACAGAAGTCAATAAAGAACTTGAACTTGAACCATCAAATTGCACTTGTAATTATAATAGAGCTAATGAAGTTGAATTCGAAAACAGAGTAAGTTATATTGATAAATATTTTGTCCTTTTAAAGCCTAGCTGTCATTATCATACCATACTCATTTTTTTAAATCTATGTTTTAACATGAGAAGAGCACTCTCAAATTAAAGAGATAGCCAAAATATTTTAAGATCTTGTTCATTAAGTTTAACATGACAAAGGGCTGGTGTAGCTTGTCATGAAATGAATTATCCCTTTGATGTATTCCGGAATGCGAACACGTGTGATTGACGTACAAGTACACGTGTAGTTTTATGAGTAGGCTGGGTTTCGATCACAGGGGCTTGGCAAGCCTGTGGTGACTTGACAATGTCAAAATCTATAATAACGATAAACTGTGAGATTTTACTGTATATGTTACATAATTCATGAACAAGTGTATTGGGACATCTTGGGTCATACCCAGACTGTGGACGACTTGGCAAAAAATTGAGAAGTGTTTTTTTCCTTACAAAATATAGCAGATTTATCATATTGTTCCGGGGTTGGGTCATAAAAGGATGCGAAGATTGCTCCTAGATTAGAAGGACTGCATTTTCAGATAGACAGAAAAAAAAGAAAAACAAAATCAACCGTGTTTTCAACCTTGTCTTTCGTGTTCATTCTCTATAGGAATTATCGTTGTCAGGATGTAAAATTCATCGACGACGAGGTGAAAGTATCACTCAGTCCCGGTCAGTAAGTTTGGTTTCAGCCTTTGTACACAGCGCGTGGTTCCACTTGCTAGTTTCAGGCACATTCTTTCTTTTTTTGTATTTTTTCCCCTGAAAACAAGTTTGTGTTAGTTTTAAGTGTAGAACAATTTCTAATGTATAAACTGGCTTTAATGTTCAGAAAACGTCATTATTGACAGTATTCACCAATTTGCGTACTTTACTCACAGGCACTTTTGAGTAACAAATGGCATCAACTATAACAGTAACACTATTAGCTCATGTCATGTGTTACTTAAAATCCCGAAACCAAGCCCCTGTGGCATCCGTTCGTGCAAGCAACACCTCTTTGTCTATTTCAATCTCTGAGTTGACCCCATTGAAGGGAAGACGATCATTACCATGCATCTTGTTTAAACACTTTTAGACAATACCCCTGTTATGTGAGGCGAAAGAAATAATTAAACTGTAACATAAAGTGCTAACATTATATGCCCGTGTTTAAGACCGAGCATGTAGCACGCAACATCGTATCTACTGCGCATGCTCCTACTAAAAGACCATTGGAATCGTGGGATCTTTTTTCTTCTCTCTTAACACATTTTTTTTATTTCTTATGTCTGCCTTGGCACTACCTGGATTTTTAGTATTTGATAGTTAAGATTTTATCCTTTAATAACAGTTTTAGGTTCCATTTCTTTGAGACTACAAATGCTAGTACATAGTAATCAGTACATGTATGGCGCTAGTGTAGAGCAGTTATCATGTTGTGATGTGACAGTATGATATGTGACCGCGTGATGTGTCAGTATGATGTGACCGGTTGGGGTGTCAGTATGATGTGACAGGGTGATGTGTCAGTATGATATGACAGTATGATGTGACCGGGTGATGTGTCAGTATGATATGACAGTATGATGTGACAGGGTGATGTGTCAGTATGATATGACAGTATGATATGTGACCGGGTGAGGTGTCAGTATGATGTGACCGGGTTGGGTGTCAGTATGATATGACCGGGTGAGATGACAGTATGATATGTGACCGGATGAGGTGTCAGTATATGTGACCGGGTGGGATGTCATTATGATGTTACCTGGTAAGGTGTCAGTATGATGTGTGACCAGGTGAGGTGTTAGTATGATATGTGACCGGGTGTGGTGTCAGTATGATGTGACAGGGTGGGGTTTCAGTGTGATGTGACCGGGTTCGATGTCAGTATGATATGTGACCGGATGAGGTGTCAGTATGATATGTGACCGGGTGAGGTGTCCGTATGATATGTGACCGGGTAAGGTGTCAGTATGATGTGTGACAGGGTGATGTGTCATTATGATATGTGACCGGATGGGATGTCAGTATAATTTGACCGGATGAGTTGTCAGTACGATATGTGACCGGATGAGGTGTCAGTATATGTGACCGGGTGGGATGTCATTATGATGTGACCTGGTAAGGTGTCAGTATGATGTGTGACCGGGTGAGGTGTCAGTATGATATGACCGCGTGATGTGTAAGTATGATGTGACCGGGTTAGGTGTCAATTTGATTTGACCGGGTGGGGTGTCAGTATGATGTGACCGGGTGAGGTGTCAGTATGATGTGACCGGGTGAGGTGTCAGTATGATGTGACCGGGTGGGGTGTCAGTATGATGTGACCGGTTGGGATGTCATTATGATGTGACCGGGTGGGGTGTCAGTATGATGTGACCGGTTGGGGTGTCAGTATGATGTGACCGGGTGGGGTGTCAGTATGATGTGACCGGATGATGTGTAAGTATGATGTGACCGGGTGGGGTGTCAGTATGATGTGACCGGTTGGGGTGTCAGTATGATGTGACCGGGTGGGGTGTCAGTATGATGTGACCGGGTAAGGTGTCAGTATGATGTGTGACCTGGTGAGGTGTCAGTATGATGTGACTGGATGATGTGTCAGTATGGTGTGACCTGGTGAGGTGTCAGTATGATGTGACCTGATGAGGTGTCAGTATGATGTGACCGGGTGAGGTGTCAGTATGATATGTGACCGGGTAAGGTGACAGTATGATGTGACCGGGTGAGGTGTCAGTATGATGTGACCGCGTGATGTGTAAGTATGATGTGACCGGGTTAGGTGTCAATTTGATTTGACCGGGTGGGGTGTCAGTATGATGTGACCGGATGGGGTGTCTGTATGATGTGACCGGGTAAGGTGTCAGTATGATGTGACCTGATGAGGTGTCAGTATGATGTGACCGGGTGATATGTAAGTATGATGTGACCGGGGAAATATAGTGTTGTGTAAAACATGTATTTAAGCCACCCAAATAATCGTTTTATAAACAATACAACAGTATATCAGACTTTTATTACACGAAGTTCAATAAATTTCCTATAAAATATACTTCATAAATTACAAAGTGTATTTATAGTCTTCTCTGATGTTATTTTAAAAACAA
>NW_022979575.1:46825-70995 GCF_902652985.1 Pecten maximus
AGCAAGGATTTCGACTTAGAACAATCTCGTAAATATGACATCATTGTGGTGCTTTGTTGATCATAGTCAAGCCGAGGCTTTGTATTACACATCAATTTGAATGCAAACCAAGCACTACAATAAAATCAATTTCACGTGTGCTGTTCTTTCAATGGAACAATCAGGAAAATAGCTGAACTTAAAGGGACATCACGGTAAAAACGTTGTAATTTTCAATGAATGTACGTGTTTTGTTTCTTTCCAGTTATGTTTCTGTGCTGTCCCAATGTTCACAGTCGATCCTCATGTCCAGCTTGACCACTTGATTTAGTTGGGAATCCCCCTCTAAATTTAGCGCGGAAATTATTTTTAAATCATCACGTAACTGTTTTGAAATCGAGGCAACACAAACACACGATAGTTTACAAGGCGAATTGGATTAGTTGGACAACGATATTATACAGTGGTTTAAATGTTAAATAACACGTTCTGTATATATTCCGGCACATATATTTATGTGTAAATAAGTGTAAACACCGTACATATAGTATAGTGACAGTAGCGATGTACTGGTACAGACTGTATAAATATTACCGAGTTTGTGTAAATATTACCGAGATTGTCATGACCTACTATCCAGCAATCAAGCAGAATACGAGCAGCGTCCGTATTACTGCTGTTTTCATGTTTGAACTGTATTGTACTGCTTCCCCAGTTTAATTCTAGGATTGTGTTTGACCCATTTTCCAATTATTCTCTTCATTGTGGAAGCTGTTATCGTTTTCAATCGCAGTCGATTCATATTGGAAGCCATTTTTGTTTTCAGGTGTTTTAGTGTGTTGAGCGCATGCGTGTTATCGTATATGTCACAAAATTTGCATATTCAGACTATTGATCAACGAATTGTGATAACCTTTTTATAATCAATAATTGATGTTTTTTATATACATATATCATCAAATTCGAATGGTTATTGTTCATAAGGATATTTTTTTTAAAGATATACCCAATAATATGAAAAAATACAAAATAAAAATTGGTTTACCGTGATGTCCCTTTAAACCCCAGATTTAGCAAAGAGAAATTGAAGTTTAACGTATCTTAATGTAAATATAACAATTGATACTCAAAATACTCATACTCGCATCAATCATGCAGGTAAAACCAATTTTTAGCAGATTATACTCATGTCACGGTGACACTTGTGACGTCAGATAAGCGTTTTATTATAAAGTGTTTTAATGATCATGAATAGTAAGAAAAAATGGCGCCTTCCAAGTGAAAACCACTGTCGTTATTTATAAAGTTTCTGCATGCAGTTTTCGCAGAAGGGAATAAAGTCTGAAAAGGAGTCAAAACATATATAAAAAAATAACAAGTTATATTATAGGTAGGAACAAATACTGAACTTTATCTAAACATGAAAAGATTGATTCATGGACCTAATGTTACCTGAACATGGACGAGAAGCATTACTGTTAGGTCTATTTTTAGATCACATCTCTGCTATTGCTACAAATGCTTGAATTAAACAAGAGGCCCATGGGCCTTAACGGTCACCTGAGATTTGAAATATTTCAGTCAGTCAGGGCCAGCATGTGCATGCCATCAAACTGTCATCCCACGCTGACAATGTTTACAAAATTAGAATGAATTCCAAAACCAATAAAAGTTAAAAATGTTATTTCCCGATATAAACTATAGTAAAGTTTAGCCCCGCCCCAGGGGCAAACTTGAGACCCCAGGGTCATGAAATTCACAATTTTGGTAAAGAACCTTCAAACCCAGCCATCTATGAAGTGTATTTGATTCTATCATATCTGAGAGTAGAGAAGAAGATTTGTGAAATTTAAGTCAATTTGGTCCTTTTTAGCCCCGCCCATCAGCCCCTGGGGGTCAGTCAGGGCCAACATGTGCATGCCATCAAACTGTCATCCCATGCTGACAATGTTTACAAAATTAGAATGAATTCCAATAGAAATAAAACAAATTAAAGTCAAAAATGTGATTTCCCTATATAAACTATAGTAAAGTTTAGCCCCGCCCCAGGGGCAAACTTGAGACCCCAGGGTCATGAAATTCACAATTTTGGTAAAGAACTTTCAAACCCAGCCATCTATGAAGTGTATATGATTCTATCATATCTGAGAGTAAAGAAGAAGATTTGTGAAATTTCAGTCAATTTGGCCCTTTTTAGCCCCGCCCATCAGCCCCTGGGGGTCAGTCAGGGCCAACATGTGCATGCCATCAAATTGTCATCCCATGCTGACAATATTTACAAAATTAGAATGAATTCCAATAGAAATAAAACAAATTAAAGTCAAAAATGTGATTTCCCTATATAAACTATAGTAAAGTTTAGCCCCTCCCCAGGGGCAAACGTGAAACCCCTGGGTCATGAAATTTACAATTTTGGTAAAACACCTTAAGACCCTTCCATCTATGAAGAGTGTTTGATTCCAGCATATCTGAGAGTAGAGAAGAAGATTTTTGAAGTTTTAGTCAATTTGACCCTTTTTGGCCCCGCCCCTCAGGCCCCTGGGGGGTGGGGACCATATAATTTACAATTTTGGTTGACCTTTAGTCATAGAAGCTTCCTGCCAAATTTCATAGAATTTGGTTTGTGGGTTTTGGAGAAGAAGTCGAAAATGTAAATTGTTTACGGACGCACGACGGACGACGGACGACGGACGACGCACGACGCACGACGACGGACAAAAGGGGATTAGAATAGGTCACTTGAGACTTTGTCTCAGGTGACCTAATAAAAGGCAACAAAAATATTAATCCTTGTCCACTTGTTGTACAGAGTAAGGGTACGTGATTTCATACAGGACGTGATTTCGTACAATAAATTGTTTTTTCCAATGTTTCAATCGATCGCCTGCGATGAAGGCTTAAAATCATTTCGATGGCAAACAACCGCCATAGTCTCTCTTCGGTGAAGCTAAATATAGAATTTCAGAATAACCTCATTTTCAAAACGAAACTAGAATTTGCATTTTGTCGTCTGCAGAATCGGACCAGGGTAGCTTAAAAACATAATTTGAAATATAATCTAGCCAGCTGACCTATGATAATTTTGAGATAATTGAAATAAGATCATACTTTACCATTTTCATCAAAATTGTTTTAATATGAAGCTCAAATAATTTGATAACACCGTATATTGATGTAACAAGCCCAATCATCGACAGGGCAGATATCGTAGGGAGCCTTCATTATTCCGAAAATGGTTGACATGATTGATTGTTTTTTGGTCTTAAAAACTGTATGGAGCTTTAAAATTGTTTATTACAATTCTAGCCAGATAATCCTTATAAACAAAAATATATATAGTAAGTGCTATATTCCCACAGAATGGGTCGATGGCATGCTAAAAGTGACACGTTTTTTTTCAAAAGTTCATATTTCTTTCAAAAAACATTTCTGTCGTTTGAAAATCGGCAGACCTGATTAAAATATGCTGAATTAAATCTGCATATACTTATATTTGCCATATTTACTAAGAATCACACATTTGAAGGCTGTACGAAATGACGTTCCCAACTGCCGCTAAACACAGAAGTAAAGAATGGTAAAGGAAAGATCCCCTGCGCAGTGCATTTCTGCGCATATGACGTCACATTACCAAAAATATCGCAGATTGTGTACATCTTTTAGGTCGATGTAGATAAAAACGTCTTCTAGCTGCATTTAAGAAAAAAAATGCAAATATATGTGAAAAGTGTACGAAATCAGGTACCCTCACTCTATTATATGTTATAGATCTTTGTAACAACTATTGTGACCTTCCATATCAATAGCAAAATTAAGGTATTGAAAATTGTGAGAAGTAAAAGTTATATATTTTGAAGATAAAGGTCACTACACTGTCTAAGATACGAGTGAAAAAAACCCACCATTTTCCTAAGGTATGGATAAAAACCACACCTGTTCAAAAGTTATCTGGAGCACTGCAGATTAGCAGCAGGTCACATATATGATAGTACTTTTTTGTGACCAACTGGGATGGGGAACCAGTCTGTCTCTGAGGACAAGGTTATATCTCTTATCAAATCAATTGATAACAGCTTGGTATTCCATTAATTTGCATCAGGAATGTTTGCAGAGTTTAAGTAAGATATTCATTGTACCCGCACATACAATATTGTCTAATAATTGGCCTACTGTAATCACAATGTATGTAGCTATTCCTCAACCGAATTACATCAAATGATTTATATTAGAATTTGTATTTTAAAATGCTACAACTTTTAAGTGATTACATTGTTGTACTAGGTTATTATCTTATTATTGGTTAGAATCGCGTCACTTGATAAATATACTGTTTGATTAAAATGAATAAACTTGTACATTATAAATAAAATTAGCTCATTATTGTTAGTTAGAATCAGGTCACTTGATAAATATACTGTTTGATTAAAATGAATAAACTTGTACATTATAAATAGAATTAGCTCATTATTGTTAGACAAATAAAGTTACTACCTGGTTTATATGTGTTTTTTAAGTAGGCAATATTTAGTCCAAATCTCTAAAGTATCATGCAAACTATGACTAGGCCTATGTAATATAAATTATAATGTGTTCCCTCCATCCCCCTCTCCAAAATGTCAGCGGTCCATTACCTGATCCAAGACTCAGCTGGTGGTGATCACAACGATTCCGTTAATAAAAAAAGGTGGGGGTTGAGGAAAAACCTTCCAAAGATTTTAATTTTTAAATCTCTAATTTAGGGGGTTTATGATGAACTATAATGAATCACAGAGCTTTAGTGTAGTCTATATATTACATTTTTTTCGGAGGAGAACCCCCGAACCCCCTCACCCGGATAAGTAGAGCCGCAAAAACCCAACCCCTTCTCAAAATCCTGTATCCGCCTCATTATAACACACTAAACATCGGGTATCTAGGTAAATAATCTGTTTACCTCCAGCAAACGGCGTTGTTCCATGTCCAGCAAAGCCAGGTGCCGATGTTGTTGAGTGTCCAGGGCAGTCTGAGTCTCCGACGAATGTTGGAGCAGACGTTAACAAATATGCCTAAGCTTAGTGCCTAGATCTACTCCAAATCCAAACTGTGCCCCTAGTTAAGTTAGACAAGATATATGATATACTTCTCTGGTTAGTACTAATGACATGATGAATACATCGTCGGATGTTACTGTGTTTGGGGTTTCCCTCGACTGGTAACACAGAGTACGCAAAACCCATGTTGATGTTGATGTTGCTCCACACAGCCTGCCAGGGACACTCAACAGACAAAACGTTTCTGATTGGCTGACGAATCAGTGTACATAACCAATAGACGTTTTGCATACTTCCCCTCCGCGCTCTTTGATCCAGGTCATTTGCCGCAGGTCCAAAGGTCAAACGGTTAAACTTTTCCCAGCAACAACACTGGAACACTACGGAGTTTAGCTGCGATAACGTAGCTCTGGACGACGGACGGACAATTTCTGAAAGATGGTCGTCGTCAGAGCTACGATTCCCTCCCATTGCTCGTAATGTAGCAAAACGGTTAAACCTCGAAAATGCTACAAATAGCGGATATTGTTTAATTTTGGAGTAATAGTAATAAGTAGAAAATCTAGTAATAGTAAATAAGGGATTTCCGCCGTGACGTCACGAAAAGTCACGTGACACGACTGGTTGGCAAAAGTGGTTGTTTACAAAATGGCTTCCCATTGATTGAAAAGAACGGCGTTTCATCCGAATTAAGATGGTTGTCTCGTGTTGTGTGATTAACTGTGCAAACAGATTTGACAAAGCAGACCCTAAGAGTTTTTATAGAATACCTAAGAAGCCTGATCAGCGCAGGGAACTGTGGATTAAAGCAATCAAGCGAGTGACCAACGACGGTCAACCCTGGATCCCCTCTGACCATGATCGAGTTTGCTATCTGCATTTCATTCAGGGTATGTAGTTAACCATTAATAATCCAAGTCAATTTTCAGTGAAATATAATATACATGCCACTTAAGTAAATTTGAAACCGAAAAGGCAGTATGTTGTTGCTGTTAGTCCACAGACTACAGGCTGAGTGTGCGCTGGGCTGTAATCACTGGTTGACATCGAAATGTGTCGCGTTATGACTTCTAGCTACCCTTATAAGTAATAACAGGCCTGTATGTTATAGGCCTAATGTTAGCTTTATAGGCTAAGATCTGACGGGGTTCCAGAGTGGGTAAACATTTAACGTATATTACAAACAACGATTTGTAGATTATGTATATATCTATCAGTGTACAGTACTGATTTCATCCACAATCGTGTATCATGTGTATATGATTGTTCATTTCATTTGTGTTTACCATAATTACTGACATGATTTAGAAAAAAAAAATTATATATGCACAGGATATCAATGTAAATTTAAGGGGTGGGTGGTGGTATGTGTACATGGGTCATTTCTCAGTTTTGGAGATAATTAAAACACTAGAACAATTTTGATTGTGAACACTCTGACTCTGCAAATGTACAGGGAAAGTGTTGCATAAATTTGGGCAGAGAGAAATAATTCTTCTTATTCATGAAGTAGCAGTAATTATTATCAATTGGAAATCAAAATTTATTAATTGAATTTACTTTTTTAATAGGTGAGAAGAGCAGTGACAAACACAGTCCTGATTATGTCCCTTCTGTGAACATGGGTTATAAAGTTTCTCAAGTGAGAGGAGATCTCCGCTTTGCCAGACACAAAAGGGTTGATAATAGGACAGCTGAGAAGGAGAAGCGAGATGTAGCTGCTGCTCTGTTAGATTTGTCAAACAAAGAAAATGCACCTGAACCTGAAGGTATTGATATTTTTTCAAATAATGTTAAGTACATAGTTGAAATATCACTGACATGATTTAGAACAGGTAAAATAATGACTTGGTTGATTTGTTATTTTAACAAAGTCCACAGACAATTTGTCTACAGAAAATTGAAATCCCATAGCCCAAATCATTTTTCTATAGACCCATTTTGTAAACATAATGTTGAAAGTAGCATAACTGTCACGCAAACACTTGCATCATCCAGTTCATACTCACTTAATTTTTTTTCAGATTTTCTATAGTCTCTGACTATTGGACCACCTTTACTTTCAAACACAAATTTCATTAATTATATGAACTTACTTATAAAGTAATGACTAAAATAAAACCTTTGAAATGACAAATGAATTTGATTTTACATGATGCACACACATATACCAGGGTGGATGAATTATGTACTCACTGTTTTTAATAAATTCAATTTCAGAACCTCAGCCATATGTTGACTGCCATGAGACATGTATAAAGAAAATAGCAGATCTTCGCATCGAAAATCAGCAACTTCATGGTGAACTTGCTAGGCTTCAAGCTGAAAATGAAGAGCTGCTAAAGAGAACTTCCACTATGGATTTTGCAGACCAAGTGCTAATGACAGACCGGAAAACTTCATTTTACACTGGGACATCTTCAGCTGTGTTTATGTGGTTACTCTCATTCTGTTCTTGTATTCTGCCCACATGTAAAGTTTTGACTCCAAAGAGCATACAGTCAAATCTGTCTATAGCGACCGCCCAAGGGGAGGCAGAAAAACGGTCACTATAGACAGGTTGCCTTTATAGACAGGTCAAAATTATTGCACCAACCAATTTACTTAAACCTGCCATAAATAAATTGTCATTGAACAGGGCATTCAGAAGACCAGTCAGAAGTTAAATAAATGCATAAACTTTATAAATCTGAAGGGTTTGATATTTAATGATTTGTGGACCCAAACACAAAATATAACTCAAAATGGTCTTATGGATAATTTTTTTTTAAATATTTTGTTCTGAAATAATGCTATATGTATCTATCAAATTATCTCCCTTTCTTTCATAAATAAAGAAAAAGAATACACAATAATTAATAAATTAATTATATTTGTGTTACTACTAATTATTTTGTGTTATAGTCTTACCTCTTAAAACCAAAATATTTTTTTTTCTGACCCAAATTGAAATCCGGATATTTGTGTCAGTTTACGACTTTTTATTAGTATTGACTAATTAAAGATGGCGGCAGTACAAACGCTAGTACCGACAGCTACGATTAAGAAAGGCATTATTGGCTTTCATGTGAGTAAATCTTGTTGACAGATATGACCAGTGTTTGTTATTGAAGTGATGTATCCTAGTTGTAATCACAAAATTAACTGACCGTGTCAAATGAAGCCACCTGTGCACAGTTGCAATGTAATACCGACACGCATGGTGACCCGACTCCCCTCTTACCGAGCCCCAGGCCAGGGCAGCTACAGTAATTATAGGCTAACAGGTGGTAGGGGTCTTTTGTTTGTATACTCAGGCCAGGGTTGTGGTGGTCCTTTGTTTGTATAATCAAGCCAGAGTCGATGTGTCTGAATTTTCCGGGGATTTTATGAGGGATGACTGCCGAGAGCAGAAGATGGCTGACAGAAATCGGTCGCTATAGAAAACAAATTAGCGACCGCCGTTCCGAAATCACCGGTCGTTAGCCACATTAGACAGGTAGTCGCTATACAGAGGGTCGTTATATAGTAAAATCTCACGGGGAATCTTAAAACCGGTCGTTATAGACAGGCAGTCGTTATATACAGGGGGTCGTTAGAGCAGGTTTGACTGTACTTTTGTGTTTACTAATGAAGTTGAGACTTAATCTTCAGCACCAAGATTTGGCCTACCGCTTTAATGTGTCCGTCACCACAATATCGGAAGTAATGAACCAAGGCCTGCCAAAACTTGCAGAAAAACTTGCTTTCCTAATTCAATGGCCAGACAAAGAGAGTTTGGTAAGGAGCATGCCAAGTGTATTTAAGAAAATCTATCCGAAATGTGTCAGTATCATTGATTGCTTTGAAGTGTTCATCCAGAGGCCTGGACAGTTAACAGCTCGATGCCAAACATGGTCAAACTATAAACATAATAACACCGTGAAATTTCTAGTCTCAATAGCGCCTACTGGTGCTATCACATATGTGTCTAAAGCCTATGGTGGAAGGACATCTGACAAAGTTATCACCCAGAGAAGTGGATATTTAGACAAACTTGTGCATGGGGATCAAGTATTGACAGACAGAGGATTTTTAATCTCGGAAGATGTAACAAGTCGCAATGCCTCACTGGTTATTCCTGCTTTCACCAAAGGGAAATCACAGTTAAGTGCTAAGGAGGTTGAACAAACACGCAAAATTGCTCATGTGCGCATTCATGTTGAACGGGCAATAGGGAGACTAAAAAATACAATATTCTGAGCAGTTCATTGAGTATGCACATGGTTCCTCACATTGACAGCATTGTAACTATATGTTCATCTCTTTGTAATTTGCAACCAAAGCTAGTTACATAGTGTATATATGTGCATGTGGCCTTTTACCTTTGATGAATGTTATTGTATAGAGGCATGTACATAGCCTTCAATTTGGACTGAATTATTCCAGATAGATACATGTAAAATGCAACAGAACATTGACCAATATATATGTTTGCTCTCATGTAAAAGATTTTTTGTGCATGTGATGTGAATTAAATTTGATTAATTTAAAATTCTTGTTGTTGTTTTCTTTCTAAGGTATGTATATCTACAATACATGTTATACTGTTAAATATATGATTCTTAAGAGTATACATACATAAAACATTAAAAAAAAATGCCTTTGTCTGCTAACCTGATCAACCCCTATTTTTGAGCAAACAATTTTAATATTCCACGAATGATCTGAAGTCAAAATTTAATGTATATAATATATTCAGTATATATTTGAATTGAATATTAACGTAGAAATATATGGGGAAGGCTAGCGGAAAACCATGCATTTTTTTTTAACAATTATCAATGTATGAAAAATATAACAGAAACCACAGTATGCTGCTCCAATATATTTTAATTTGTATTTTCCCTAATAATTATATGAACATGGTCATATGTGTATCCAAACATTACTGTATTTCTAATTCACAAATCATTATAATTATGATCCGACTCATGATACAGTATTATCAAAATGAACATTATGAATCAAGAATTGATGACAGACTTGTATTCACTACAAGGTAAACTATTTTGCAGCATAATATATTTCAATTTCACACTTTCAATTTAATAACTTGTTACTAAGAGTTCAATATTCAGTTCACATTCAAGCCTATGATTTAAAGCTCCACACAGTTCTGAAACTTTAACTGTCACATGATGTACAGAACCATTTCCCTCTTGGCTTTCTACGAATATTTACACATTTGTAGTGGAACCACTGGTAGGGACAGTCATTACTGTCACACTTGATCATCCTCCCGTATTCTGGTTCAGAACATAAACACCAGGTGTCTTCGTTGTTGAGAGGAGTATCAGCTGTAGCACGTGAAATCACGCTTTCCAGTTGGCGGGTTATCAGTTCCTGTTGAACATGCTTTTTCATGAACAGTTCACATTTTCCCACAACATTCTTACAAAAGTTAATGTCAATCGGAACACGCACAATAACCATGCTTGGCGCAGGTTTACACTTTGTGTACACCACAAAATCACAATATGTGTAACCACAAATAGCCATTTGAAATTGGACTTGTGTATAATACCTGTGTGTTGTTTTCAGGTGCAGGCTGGAATCCAGGCAAAAGTCTTTGTCAGTTGCAGCAGCAGTCTGCACAGTAGAGTTCCTGTGTTTGAATGGGCACTTGATTTCCAGTGTTCCCTTTCCACAACACTGACAGTTAATAATTCCATCAGGACTGGCTCCGAGAAATGGGTGTTTAGGATTGATGTTAAATCCCGACTCCTCACAGTGGAATTCAATGTGTTGATGAGCAGAGTGTTTGGTGTACAAAAGTCTGCACTCGTCTTCATTTTCTATACCCCATCTCACAGAGTCTTTTTTGGAAAGATCATACGTTGAGTATCCCATGATTCTCTTAACCAGGTTGTCTGGGGATGTGGTGTCCTTTCTTACTAGAACATCATGTGCCTTGGATGCAGTTATCCTGCCCATCCTATGTTGGTACCACAAAGGGCTAACTGCCTGGTTCCTGGTGGCCTTCTCTAGGTTATGACATTGAGCCTCTGTCACCACATATTCAAACAATGTCTTTTTGCTCTCCTCACTAGTTGAGTCACTGATTGTTGTCAATAGCACCGGGTATTTTTCCTTTGTCGTGACGTTCTGTTCAATCTGATGCATGTCGGAATCATTGTCATTAACATCAGCAATAGTGACACATGTGAAAAAAGCAGCATTAGGAACTATGGAATACAAGTCCTGTAGGTCATGTTTTGGTGGCAGTGGGGCTGATCCATTTGCCTGAACAGACTGTATTTCCCTGGTTCGCTTACCCTTGATGTCATCAAATATTTCGGTTATCGTGGCGGGTTTAATCTAAAAAAACAATACAAATGTGTAAGATTCCTGGTTTTGATATAGCTGACAAGAAAGATTATACCACAAGCCATATATATGGATATTTAATGAGCAGTGATCATGACTTAATCAAAATCGTCACTGACATAACATATATCATGTTTTCAGGCTGTTATAAATGCATAAAGAGTTCATTATTGAACTTGGATAAAGGCTCTATATTACAATGATATTAGCACATTTATAGACTGCATTTTTATGGAAAGATGTGTTCTTATAATACTTACTTCCTTTCGAAAAGAGGTGTTCCACTGACAAGCCTTGCTGGTCGAGCTTGTCTGAGTGACACCAATCTTGACACCAATTTCAATCTTAAATAGAAGTGCTCCAACATGACTGCACACTTCACCCAACCTGAAAAATGAAGAAATAAAATAAAATAAATATGTGAAATGCAATGTTTTATAATCAATAATTCAAAATCCCTGATTATGTTCAATATTTTTTCTAGTTCCGTCAGAGAGATCACCTAGTTTGCATGCTCCATACATGTTTTGATGGAGTTTAGTTTACTTCATTTCATTAAATTTATATGTTTTCCTCGTTGTAATGGAAGCTGTATGTAATTGATAAAGCATTTGCATTAGAGCTCAAATTATACAGATACAGAATCTTTATTTAAAAGTCGAGCATGTTTGACATGTTACACAAGCTCATAAGTTTTGAAGAGCTTGTATTCGACATGCAAATTTGAAATATGGAGTAACATAATGTATTAAATGAAAACATACCCTGCCATACATGTGCAATGAGCACAGTAAACTGTACCACTGGATTTCTGCAAGTAAACCCATGGTTCATGAGGCTTGTCTCTTGCACGTTGTGAAGGAGTCACCTTGGCCTTTAATGCAACAAAAGGACAGTCATCAGCAATTGGATTTGAAATGACTACTTGCACGTGACCACTAACCACATACCTGAAAGAAAATAAAAACAAAAATCAGTTTATGAAAACAAGGTGTACACTAATCACAGGGGCATGTCTTGTTTTATATTACAAAAAATATTCAGAAATACCTATATATATTGACAATATATATAGGTATTTCTGACTATTTTTTGTTATATAAAACTAGACATGCCCCTGTGCACTAATTAAGGTCTAAACAATAATATACATGTTTCTGGTAACATGACATGAAAATATATTGGGTAGGTAGAACCAAGATCTTATAGGTAGGTGATTTATATATATATTTTTTTTTTTACTGAAATCATATAGACAAGCAAGCAATCTTGACAATGATAGACAATGAGAGGGGGTGGGTAGGGTTCACGGAAACACCTGTAATTTTTAGGCCTTAGCTAATCAGAATCAAAACGTCACATGTACAGTACAGCTATTTACTTCGCCCCGTTACATTTTTTCGCTGACATTTTGAATTTATCACGTGACTCCATTGTATAAACACACCTGCAATGACATGCTACCTAGCCTAGACCTTGTTAGGTTGGAACAATATTATACTTCTTCCTGTAGATCTTATATAGAATTTATTATTTTTTATTCACTGAAAAACACTTTCACAGCATATTATGAAACTTACTTGTATGAATCAAGCGATTTGTATGCCTTCATCGACTCCTTCGTGTAAATCGACGGGGTGTCAATCAAATAAAGGTAGATGTCGCCAAAGGTAAGATCAGAGACATATATACAGAGAGATTAGTAACATCGCTATTTCCCCGTACAGATAGTGGCTCCCTTTATTCGTGACCACTCAAGCATATCCCTTATCGAGAGCGTCCTGTCTCCTATCAAACACACGCGAGCGCAGGTAAATCGGGCTATGCGCATGTGTGTATCGTAGTATTGGAACTTATTCGACATGTTCTGGTTAATCCGCCATTACGTCAGACCAAAACATCGTCATTTTAAATACACACAGAAAGCACATCGTTTTATTTTGGCCACTACAAAAGTTACCACATTA
Organism: Pecten maximus; assembly: GCF_902652985.1. NCBI lineage: Eukaryota > Metazoa > Mollusca > Bivalvia > Pectinida > Pectinidae > Pecten > Pecten maximus. The sequence continues at coordinate 60,150 of NW_022979575.1, forward strand.
ACCAAAAACTATCAAACTTATGGGATATAGTCTTATTGATCATGCATATTGTTGTCATTTATCCGTATTTTCGAAAATCCATTGGGTCCTATTCGACATGCCCAAGTTTGTAATTAAGCCGCCATTACGTCAGACCAAAACATCGTCAATTTTAAACGCACACAAAAAGCACATCGTTTTATTTAGGCCACCACAAAAGTTACCACATTAACCAAAAACTATCATACTTATGGGATATAGTCTTATTGATCGTGCACATTGTTGCCATTTATCCGTATTTTCCAAAATCCATTGGGTCCTATTCGACATGTCCAAGTTTTGTAATTAAGCAGCCATTACGTCCGACCAAAACATCGTCAATTTTAAACGCACACAAAAAGCACATTGTTTTATCTAAGCCACTACAAAAGTTACCACATTAAGCAAAAACTATCATACTTATGGAATGTGGTCTTGATTATCATGCACATTGTTGTCATTTATCCGTATTCTCGAAAACCCCATAGGGACTTTTCGAAAATTGGAGATTCCCGCCGATCTTTCCTGCGTTGTGCTTGACTTTCATACTCAAAATACAAACACTTGGACAGCAAATTGTGATATATTTCATATTGATGACACTTCTGCACTTTGATATTAATAAAATTAAAGCACATAATTGGATCTTGGTGATGATTTCAAATAGAAATTATCGATAATTATGTGTCTGGTTTTCAAGTTTTCTCCAATATGGCGTCTAGTTAAGACTGAACCGAGTGACCGCAAAGGATTGTGGGAAGGTCAGGGGCCACTATGTAAACACAAGGGCAAATAGAGAGCTGCCAATCTCTCTGTATATTGTAGAGTTATGCATAGATTTATGAAACAGACTATAGGTTCAGTGTAAGCGTTATGCGATACAGACTATAACAGCCTCGTTCTGGAGTCCTGTACAAATGGCCGGCATGTAAACATACAGTGTTTTATCAATACAGCTTATGAATGTTTCCTATGTCTCTTGTCGACTGTCATCCCATTCAACATGGTGTCAGAAGTCGGTCAACATCTTCTTAAGCGGTAAGAGTAAACCATCGCAGTGAAGTCATGTTGAATAGACAGATTTTATGAGATTTACACACGATAAGGCAGCAGTGTTCTCGCGCACGTGGTTGACTCAAATTCTCAGAACAGTCGGAGATGACGACTATGATAGATTCCATCATTTATTTGAACTTTCATATATTATGATCGAACACTGAGATACCTGGCGTTATCATATCATCAAGTATTGTTAAGAATTTCGTCGTCATGGCAACATATCAGGTGCAACCCCCAGAAAATTTTACGTTCAATAAACCAGAGGAATGGCCGAAATGGTTAATGAGGTTCGAACGGTTTCGAGTAGCGGCGGGATTAGGAGCCAAGGAGGGCCCAATCCAGGTTAATACTTTTATCTACTCTATGGGAGGTCAGGCAGAAGATATTATCAAGTCATTTGGATTGTCAGATGAGGATGCCAAAAAGTATGAGAAAGTTGTTGAGAAATTTGACAATTACTTTATTACCAGACGAAATACGATATTTGAAAGAGCTAGGTTCAATCACCGAAAGCAGAATGAGGGAGAAACTGCAGAAAGTTTTATCATGGCCTTATATTCACTAGTTGAGCACTGTGAGTATGGAGATTTGAAGTCTGAGATGATAAGGGACCGTATTGTCGTGGGTATTCGCGATAGTAGATTATCGGAGAAACTCCAGCTTGACGCAACACTTACTCTAGAGAAGGCTGTAAACCAGGTTCGCCAATCTGAGGCAGTCAAGCAACAACAGTCAATTGTTAGGGACAGAGATCCTATTGCGAGTAGTAGTCAGGCAGATAGTAATGTGGATGCAGTATTCCAGAAAGGTCCAAAACATAAGTTCTCAGGAAACCGGAAGTCGTCTGAAAACCGGAAGTCATCTGAAAACCGGAAGGCATCCGAAAACCGGAAGTCATTTAATAATCAGACGAATCCAGAGTGTCACAGGTGTGGATTTAGACACAGGAAAGGAAGCTGTCCTGCAAAAGATGCCGAGTGTCGGAAATGTCGCAAAAAGGGTCACTATGCCAAGAAATGCCGATCAACAGTTGGCGAGGTACAAAGCTTTTTAGGAGCGGTAGAAAGCAAAGGATCCCTACCATGGAACATAGATCTGGTTATTCAGACAGGTCAAACACACACACCGGTAAATTTTAAGATAGATACAGGGGCAGATGTTACAGCTATACCTGAGAGTGTCTTTCAACGAATCGGTCAGAAGTTAGAATCCTCGACAAGAGTTCTACAAGGTCCAGGTCAGAACCGTCTCAAAGTGTTGGGAAAATTTTCAAGTAAATTATGTACAGAGAAGGGAACTCGGGCTGAGACAGATATTTATGTCATCAAGACATTGAGTAAGCCATTGTTAGGTCGTCCAGCTATTGAAAAACTCAACCTTGTGAAAACTGTGGCTTCAGTACAGTCAGCCGGTAGTATCCAGGAAAGGTATCCAAAACTGTTTAGTGGACTAGGTAAAATTGAAGGCGACTACACCATTAAACTTCGCGACAACGCCACACCGTTTGCTCTCACTTCGCCAAGGCGCGTGGCGCTACCACTATTGGACAAGGTAAAGGATGAACTTGCCAGGATGGAGAGCTTGGGGGTTATCTCCCCTGTTGAGGAACCGACAGATTGGTGCTCTGGTCTTGTCGTGGTACCTAAAAAGGATGGAACTGTACGTATATGCGTTGATCTTACACAGTTGAACAAATCGGTTCGCAGGGAACACCTACAGTTACCTAGTGTAGAACAGACTTTACACCGATTGACAGGAGCAAAGGTATTCTCTAAAATTGACGCAAACTCAGGATTCTGGCAGATCCCGCTAGAACAATCTTCGAGATTGTTGACAACTTTTATTACTCCATGTGGGCGTTATTGTTTCAACCGTCTACCCTTCGGTATTTCATCGGCGCCAGAACATTTCCAGCGAAGGATGTGCAACCTGCTAGACAATGTACCAGGAGTAGTGTGTCAGATGGACGACATGTTGATATTTGGAACCTCACAGGAGGAACATGATAAGCGTCTGAATACTGTGTTACAGAAGGTTGAGAAAGCCGGGATTACCTTAAACAGTGATAAGTGCGAGTTCTCAAAGAAAAGTGTCACATTCGTCGGTCACGTCATAGATGAGACAGGAATACGTCCAGACCCTGCTAAGGTGAAAGCTATCGTGAACTTTGAAGCTCCTACTAATGTCAGTGAGGTCAGGAGATTCATGGGAATGGTTAATCAACTTGGGAGATTCTCCCCGAACATAGCAGAACATTCCAAGCCAATTCGTGATTTACTACAGAAGGATAGTGCATGGACGTGGGACATACCTCAAGAGCACGCATTTGAGCTGATCAAGCAAGAACTCAGCTCTACACCGGTACTGTCATTATACGATCCTAGGGCAACCACCAAAATCTCTGCTGACGCATCATCTTATGGTATTGGAGGCGTCATACTTCAACGTCCTAAGGACAGTAGTGAGGACGATTGGAGGCCAGTCGGATACGCGTCACGATCTATGAGCGCTACAGAACAGCGATACGCGCAGCTGGAAAAGGAAGCACTCGCTGTAACGTGGATGTGCGAGAAGTCGTCAGACTTGCTCACAGGAATACACTTCCAAATTGAGACGGATCACAAGCCGTTAGTTCCGTTACTAGGTTCCAAGGCGATATCTGAGTTACCCCCGAGGGTTCAGAGATTTAGGATGCGTCTCATGCGATATGACTACAGCATCATGCATGTGCCCGGTAAACTACTGTATACCGCAGATGCTCTATCCAGAGCCCCCTTGATTCAGCAAGGATCTGAGGAGGAGGAGTTTCAACAGGAAGTTGAAGCTTACGTCGATGCTATCATGGACGACATTCCAGCAACAGAAGTTCGCCTCAACGAAATCCGCATGAAACTACAGGAAGACAGTATCTGTAGGATCATTATGAATTACTGTCAGGATGGATGGCCTGGTTACGAACATCCTACGATCACAGTCTCCACTAGGCCATATTGGCAGTTGAGGGAAGAACTCTCGGTGTGTCATGGTTTGCTTATGAGAGGAAGTAGACTCGTCATTCCTTCATCTATGAGGGCGGAAATACTACAGAAACTACACGAGGGGCACCAGGGCATCGTGAAGTGCCGTGAGCGTGCTAAGAACTCGGTATGGTGGCCGGGTCTAAGCAGAGAGATTGAGGATGTTGTGAAAAACTGTTCGTCGTGTCTGAAGCATAGGAGAGAGAGACCAGAACCTCTCAAACCTACTGATTTCCCTGATCGTCCCTGGCAACAATTAGGGTCTGATCTATTCTACTGGAAGGGAGTGAACTATTTGTTAGTGATAGACTATTTCTCTAGATACATAGAAATTGCCAAGCTTAGCTCCACGACTTCAGAAGCAATAGTCACACATCTCAAATCGATGTTTGCTCGACATGGAATTCCAGAGACCGTCATATCGGACAACGGTCCGCAATACGCGAGCTCAACGTTTCAGGAATTCACGAGAGATTATGGGTTCACCCATTCGACCAGCAGCCCTTATTACCCTCAAGGGAACGGGGAAGCCGAGAGAGCAGTTCAGACCGTGAAGCGTCTACTTAGTGGCTCTCAAGATCCATATCTAGCCTTGCTAGCGTATCGTACCACACCGTTACGAAATGGCTACAGTCCTTCGGAACTACTTATGGGGCGGAAGCTTCGTACAACTATACCGGAGAGTCCAGCAAATCTATCTCCTAAGTGGCCAGATCTCGAGTACGTTCGAGATAAGGAACTGTTGGATCGAACATCTCAAAAGCACCATTTTGATCGGTCACATCGCGCAGTTCAACGTCCGGAATTGCACCCGGGAGAAACAGTGTGGGTGAAAGGACCCAGCGGAGGGTTCAGTGGAACGATCACTAAGTCAGTGAATGATCACTCATATTTGGTCAGGACACCGTCGGGCCAGATTCGTCGGAATAGGAGACAGCTGGTCCAAGCTCCAGCTATGAGGCCGGATTTTCCACACACGAGTGGATCGGGAGATGTGCCTAGCGATGTGAAGGAACCAAGTAATCAGACTGTGTGTAGCAACCCTGTAAAGGCTCCGAAGCCTACTGGGTCTCCGAAGTCAAAGACTGGGTCTAGTACTTCTGTCAGTGTCAATAATAGTTCAGAGATAGGTGTAGGTTCTAAGAGTGATAATGCAACTGTTACTCGCTCTGGCAGAGTCTCGGTTGCTCCAAACCGGATGGACCTGTGAATTTAAGTTGACTGTGTTAATTGTTCAGATATTATTTCTTGAGTAGGTAGCTCGTGAAATTGTGTTTATTGGAAAAGACTGGTTAAAGATAACTTTTGTGGCAATGATAATTTGCTTAGCTTTTTGAGTTACTTATAATTAGTTTGATGTTTGAGATAAATCCATATACAATGTAATTGGTAGTATACCCAGAAAGGGGGATGTAGAGTTATGCATAGATTTATGAAACAGACTATAGGTTCAGTGTAAGCGTTATGCGATACAGACTATAACAGCCTCGTTCTGGAGTCCTGTACAAATGGCCGGCATGTAAACATACAGTGTTTTATCAATACAGCTTATGAATGTTTCCTATGTCTCTTGTCGACTGTCATCCCATTCAACATATATATGTCTCTGGTAAGATCAGGCCACGTGTTGGGATTTGTTGACCACTTCTCACTGATTTTGTACGGATCTGGTAGAGTCTTTGTACCACTGTCATATTTAAGCTTTCTGCAATACCTTTCACGAGCTTCCGTTGAAAGGCTGATAGCGTAGTCAGACAGGTAAACAGAGAAATCGGAGTTAACCTTGCCCTTGGCCATTGTTATAATGCGACACGCTTACCTGATTTACTGCCAACCAGTTTTCTGCGCATGCGCGAAAATTACGTCATATCCTTTATCGGCGAATATCCCTATAATTAAACATTTCTAATATAATTTTGCAATGTATTAGCCTACCGTCTTATCTAGAAATCTTTAATTCGCATATTCTGATATCATACTGCTCGGAGTTGTCTCCGTGATCCGCCATGATACTTCTCGAAGAACTCTCGTGAGGATTCTAACCCAAATATGGAACCCATGATCCATATATGGATGAAGCTACTACGATAAATAAATACATAATCAGAGATATTTAACCACTGTTTTGTAACTCTTGTGAAGAAAGCGAACCTTACTTTGCATAATTAAATATTTTCAGAATGAATTGACCTTCCCCACCGAGGTATATAACTCCGAATCAGTTTTTCTGTTGACATCTCGCGGGAAATCTCATTAGCATCAATTTATTTTGATTTCCTTATAAGGAAATTGACCTTTACACTTGTGTCAAAGATGGCGGTATGTTTGAACTGATATCTCCGTGTGTCTTGCTCGTTTTTGATTTTACTATTTATTGTTGAACAATTGACGTAATATGCAGGTTTGTGGCTTGAATATTGATAATAGATACCAGAATCATCACTTTACATGTGTTTTTTATCCGAGAAAAAAATTTACCACAGCTAAATACTGCCCGATGTGAATCACATCGGGGCTTGCTACACTATCGGCAATGGGAGGGACTTCATACCCTGCCGGAGAGCAGTGTAGGCAGGGTATGAATATTCGTTCTATACGGAGTTTAAAGTATCAGCAGTATTTTCTCCGTTTAGAAAAAAATGACAGTAAGTTTAACATGCCTAAATCTTGCTGTTTGTCATCAGAGATACTCATACTAACACATTTTCCAATGTCACCGTTCATTTTAGCGATGTATCGGATATATGGGTCCTACATCAGCCGTTTGGTAGGTTTCGGCTGTATGCAACTGGCAGCTTTATGAGGGAAACTATATAATCGATTTCAAGCAAGAGACTTAAACCAATGTGTTATTTTTGAAATGTGTTTCATTTTTTAAGAATACAAAAACGAAGGTAACCCGACAGGCCTACCAATATGTTATTTTTGAAATGTGTTTCATTTTTTAAGAATACAAAAACGAAGGTAACCCGACAGGCCTACCAATATGTTATTTTTGAAATGTGTTTCATTTTTTAAGAATACAAAAACGAAGGTAACCCGACAGGCCTTGGTAAACTGGCTGACATGCAGCATGTGCAGAATCTTCAGCTGGCCTTCATCATTCAATTACATGTCCAATTGAAATTGATACAAATTAATATATATACTGTTGTTATATAAACTTTTATCAGTTGACCACCAGATTATCAGTACATGGTTTTCACTTCTGTATTAATTTAGGATTTTGTGGTTTAATATATAATGATAACCTATGTATACATTATTTCTGTTGTTCCTGATTCACACAGAAGTCAATAAAGAACATGAACTTGAACCATCAAATTGCACTTGTAATTATAATAGAGCTAATGAAGTTGAATTCGAAAACAGAGTAAGTTATATTGATAAATATTTTGTCCTTTTAAAGCCTAGCTGTCATTATCATACCATACTCATTTTTTTAAATCTATGTTTTAACATGAGAAGAGCACTCTCAAATTAAAGAGATAGCCAAAATATTTTAAGATCTTGTTCATTAAGTTTAACATGACAAAGGGCTGGTGTAGCTTGTCATGAAATTAATTATCCCTTTGATGTATTCCGGAATGCGAACACGTGTGATTGACGTACAAGTACACATGTAGTTTTATGAGTAGGCTGGGTTTCGATCACAGGGGCTTGGCAAGCCTGTGGTGACTTGACAATGTCAAAATCTATAATAACGATAAACTGTGAGATTTTACTGTATATGTTACATAATTCATGAACAAGTGTATTGGGACATCTTGGGTCATACCCAGACTGTGGACAACTTGGCAAAAAATTGAGAAGTGTTTTTTTCCTTACAAAATATAGCAGATTTATCATATTGTTCCGGGGTTGGGTCATAAAAGGATGCGAAGATTGCTCCTAGATTAGAAGGACTGCATTTTCAGATAGACAGAAAAAAAAGAAAAACAAAATCAACCGTGTTTTCAACCTTGTCTTTCGTGTTCATTCTCTATAGGAATTATCGTTGTCAGGATGTAAAATTCATCGACGACGAGGTGAAAGTATCACTCAGTCCCGGTCAGTAAGTTTGGTTTCAGCCTTTGTACACAGCGCGTGGTTCCACTTGCTAGTTTCAGGCACATTCTTTCTTTTTTTGTATTTTTTCCCCTGAAAACAAGTGTTAGTTTTAAGTGTAGAACAATTTCTAATGTATAAACTGGCTTTAATGTTCAGAAAACGTCATTATTGACAGTATTCACCAATTTGCGTACTTTACTCACAGGCACTTTTGAGTAACAAATGGCATCAACTATAACAGTAACACTATTAGCTCATGTCATGTGTTACTTAAAATCCCGAAACCAAGCCCCTGTGGCATCCGTTCGTGCAAGCAACACCTCTCTGTCTATTTCAATCTCTGAGTTGACCCCATTGAAGGGAAGACGATCATTACCATGCATCTTGTTTAAACACTTTTAGACAATACCCCTGTTATGTGAGGCGAAAGAAATAATTAAACTGTAACATAAAGTGCTAACATTATATGCCCGTGTTTAAGACCGAGCATGTAGCACGCAACATCGTATCTACTGCGCATGCTCCTACTAAAAGACCATTGGAATCGTGGGATCTTTTTTCTTCTCTCTTAACCCTTTGCCACATGCAGGTTATAACACTTCAGCACTCTGTGCCAATAGTGCAAAGATACATTGTTGCAATGCAACATTATCGCGCTGACTGAAATATACATACACCATCTCAATGGCAGTTTTTGAGAAATCAAGCTTTGTTTTGATTAATTTTTCTAAACCTAATTTTGAAAGTGAAATAGTTGTTTTAGACATTTTTAGTAAGTTAGAATTATGTTAAGAATTTCTTAAATTTTAATTCTGTGCTATTTTCTTTATAAAACCAACAACACATAACCACGAAATCAGCTGTATACAAACAGAACAGACAAATTTCAAAATATTTTGACAATGTAATTTATAATTCATTGAATTCCTTACATGAACTCTCAAATGAAGCAAACTGAATTTTTAAAGTTTTCACAAGAGTATTTCAACAGTTCAGGCTTAAGCCTAGAATATTTTATATCCGATGTCGCGACGAAGGAATGTGTATCCGACCATTTTGGGTCAAATCTACCTTCGTTTTTCAAATGCCAGCGAGCGTAGTTATTAGTGTGTCGAGCTATGGTGGAAAACTGATTCTCATTGAAGAAAAGGTAGAAATAATCAATGGGACTTGCAGTATCAACATCAAAAGTTTCTGGAAGTACTGGCCCCGTTTCCCTAACAAAATCATTTACTGTGATCGGCGAAAAATCTCGGTCAACATTACGTAATGGCGGCAGTACAACAAGTCGCCGTTTGTCCTCATTTTCGGACTCGTTATCTGTTGACAGTTCATTTAGAACATCGTTAAGATCAATATCTGACTCAATGTATTCAGGTCCAAAGCCATCGAACTCTAAATTATCATCATCGTTGTCAAAAACGTCGCGCAAAATCGTAGCCACAGCCGCCATCACGCCTCGTTGTTGTCACACTTTTCTACACTCATGACTCACACTTTCTAGGTTAATTTATTCAAAAACTTTCGTATGAATGACGTGTACAAATCTGATTGGTCGATGCATTGATATCTTCTTAAAATAGTATCAGGGATTTCCAGATAGGTGTCGCTCTCAATCACGGGATTTTCCATGTCTAAGTTTACCGAACCGGCATGGCGTCGAGAGGCGCTTACATTGAGATAACGCAGAGGCGTCGAGAAGCGCTTACATGGAGATAATGCAAAGGCGTCGAGAAGCGCTTACATGTGGCAAGGGGTAAAGGCGTCCAGAGGCGCTTACATGTGGCAAAGGGTTAACACATTTTTTTTTATTTCTTATGTCTGCCTTGGCACTACCTGGATTTTTAGTATTTGATAGTTAAGATTTTATCCTTTAATAACAGTTTTAGGTTCCATTTCTTTGAGACTACAAATGCTAGTACATAGTAATCAGTACATGTATGGCGCTAGTGTAGAGCAGTTATCATGTTGTGATGTGACAGTATGATATGTGACCGCGTGATGTGTCAGTATGATGTGACCGGTTGGGGTGTCAGTATGATGTGACAGGGTGATGTGTCAGTATGATATGACAGTATGATGTGACCGGGTGATGTGTCAGTATGATATGACAGTATGATGTGACAGGGTGATGTGTCAGTATGATATGACAGTATGATATGTGACCGGGTGAGGTGTCAGTATGATGTGACCGGGTTGGGTGTCAGTATGATATGACCGGGTGAGATGACAGTATGATATGTGACCGGATGAGGTGTCAGTATATGTGACCGGGTGGGATGTCATTATGATGTTACCTGGTAAGGTGTCAGTATGATGTGTGACCAGGTGAGGTGTTAGTATGATATGTGACCGGGTGTGGTGTCAGTATGATGTGACAGGGTGGGGTTTCAGTGTGATGTGACCGGGTTCGATGTCAGTATGATATGTGACCGGATGAGGTGTCAGTATGATATGTGACCGGGTGAGGTGTCCGTATGATATGTGACCGGGTAAGGTGTCAGTATAATGTGTGACAGGGTGATGTGTCATTATGATGTGCGACCGGGTGAGGTGTCAGTATGATATGTGACCGGATGGGATGTCAGTATAATTTGACCGGATGAGTTGTCAGTACTGATGATGTGCGGGTGGATGTCTATGATGTGACTGAGGTGTGGTGTTCAGTAGTATGTGACCGTGGGTGTCAGTGATGTGACACA
>NW_022979575.1:71095-84219 GCF_902652985.1 Pecten maximus
CTGAATGTAGATGTCTATGGTATGAGTCTTTATTATTAAAACTGTTACCAACTGCAGTTAATATTATTCCAAAATTCCAAATTCTGTATATTCTTTGTGAGGGAAGAGTGCAGTAAACATCACGAATGTCGGAATGACAACTACGACTAATAAAACGATAGTTTTGTTAGCTTTATAAGATAAACGATCAGATTTCAACATACTATCACTGACCCATGATACATGTTTTTTTTTATGAAATATTAGCTGCGATAACGTAGATCTGGACGACATTATGTCTGTCTCGGAGCAGTGTAGGAAGGGTATGACTTCGTTCTTATAATGATGCAGTCTGATCAGGCTCTGAATCATTAACATTAATCGTAAACTAAGTTTAGTCCTAAGTAATTAAAGAAAAAATCAGGTAAACATGTGAACAAACAGATTAACAACTTGTAAGCAACTTGCCTTTAATTCGAGTTGATATATACTCTAGTGACAAACATCACACTACAGAGTTTCGGATGAAGCCCGTATCCAAAAGGCGCTCCCATTTTGACCGATTGATCATGTGATCAGACGTGAACAGACGGATCACGTGATCGTTGATTTAATTACATATTTTGATACAAAAATATGAAATATGACATCTAAAGAGACAATTAAATCTTTTGTAAGTTATTGATTTCTGATTTCGACTTTTCAACACACACAACAAAAATGAGACATGGATACGAAACTACAAGTAAAGCTAGGATAGATGTTTACATAGAAAATAGGGGTAAAGTTGCGACATCATTTTAGTAAATGATTGAAACAACTGAACAAAATAACTGTTTTGTCGAGTTTTTTACGTCATATTTTAATGTTTTTATTCTTGCAAATACCGGTATTTTGTGAAACGAATGTCGGTACGGTTCTTGTACCGAGTATACCGGTTGCCAACCCTTCTCGCACTTGGAACTCTGCGATGAATTTTTGATAACATAAACGTCTCAAATATATACACTTTTCGTGTAATAGCACTTTATTTGAAGTCTTGAAATTTTTCATAAATGCATATATATATTTAACTACATCATATATTAACCAAAAGAAACTGCAAAAAAAAAAAAAAAACTGGTAATATAATGAGAGAGAGAGTTTTTGACGTCACATCTCGTAGGTGATTGTAAACGTCCCTATAAAAATATAAACACATTATGTGGCGGTTGAAATATTATCTCTTCAATATAAATCCATCTTTATCTATTTATTTTCTCATTCATGCAGGTCGTTTGTTTTTACTTACAATCAGATACGCGTAAAATATTCGACCTGCGTACTAGCTGGCCTACTAACTGACCCGAATACTTGTGTGCCTACTATGTGTAGATATAATGTTTTTGTTATAATAAATAAGCTCTGGTGGCATTCAAAGTCGATGTAAAATGAAATATGTTTCTTTTGGGGGATTTTATGAGAATTATAATAAACAATTACAACATTCAAAATATAGATCTACTATCGAGATAAATTGGTTGTGTATTGTGTCGGTTAGCTGCGATAACGTAGCTCTGGACGACGGACGGATAATTTTTGACAGATGGTCGTGCCGGAGAGCAGTGTAGGCAGGGTATGAATATTCGTTCTATGTGTCGGTATGTACGAGTTGTCTCCCGTGATTATGGAGATAGCCGCTTGAGGTACCAAACGATTGGTTCCGCAATGAAATCCTATAGCTGATGCTATAATGTGAGGCACGCCTCCCATAAAAAATAGCCTGTTATTGCTACAGTGTGTAACTGTTACATTACAACTGTGTCTATATATGAGCATGTGGCTTCAATTGACACGGTCAGTTAATTTTGTGATTACAACTAGGATACATCACTTCAAGAACAGTTACTGGTCATATCTGTCAACAAGATTTACTCACATGAAAGCCAATCGTAGCTGTCAGTACATCCAGTACCAGCATTTGTACTGCCGCCATCTTTAATTGTCAATACTAGTATATAAAGTCGTAAACTGCCACAAAAATCCGGATTTGGGTCAGAGAAAAATAAAAAAACACTTTCTAAGAAGTGTGTTTTATGTCACAATAGAACAAGTAGTAAAACAAAAATAATTAATAAATGAATGTGAAATTATTTTTTGAGAAAGAAAGGGAGATAATGTGATAAATAAATTTAGTTAACATAGCCTCAATATCACATCTGCATCATCGGTCAATCGAATGTTTGAAATACCTCACCTTTGACTGAACATCGCTAATACCATGGTGGAAAAAGACGTTCGCATACGTATTTACATCGAAAATTCATTGCAGACCCCAACATGGCTTTTCGTTGACCACGAATCTATGCACACTATCCAAGATTTGAAAAATGAATTAAGACGACGATTTTTTGGAAACAACAATTCATTTGTGCTGTTACTAGACGATTGTGTTTTACCAAAGTGTGAAAAAACAGTTATTTTACGAGATTATGACCATGTCGTTGTCAGGTAAATACAGATTACATTAATCCCTAAAATAACAGGAAGTGTTATTGCTTTAATCGAACATGTCTAGTTTCATCTATTACACACTGTTTTGTCCAAATAGGAAGGAGTAGTGAAAAAGACCCCAAAACGGGTCCTAAAGACCTGAATGGACCTGAATGGGTTTTTAAGGTGTTTATTGCTTATAAATGTTATTTCTCGGTGTTTTATGCAAAAAGAGGTGTTATTACATGCAGAAACACCATTTTCATTTGAAAAAAACAAATTTGAATATTTTTTAAAGCTCGATTAATGAGTTTCTAATCAAGCTACCTTGACTTCATTCGAGGTCACAGGGGTCAAATATGCTAAAACTTTAAACAACTTCTTCTTGATAACCAAAAGGTCCGCAGACCCAATATAAGGTTTGTAGCATGCTGGGATAAAGATCTACCAGATATGTTCAAATCGATGACTTTGATATAAAATATATAAAAACTCATTTGACCTTTAAGGGTCATCTATATAGCAAAATAATGTTGAATTTTAAAAAAGAACAAACAAAAAAAATGTTTGGACAAAACTTGTCATGTAATATACCAAAATGTTTGTCTTGACATGTAGTTTCTCAATATCTTCAATAAATTGCTGTAGATGCCAACAGTTTCTTCTTATAAGTTACTTTGTGATAAGATGTGGCAGGGAATAATTTTAAGTCACAAAAATGGCCAAACCTGAAAAATAACAAGGCAAACATAAACTATAGGTAATTTTTAAGAGAATAGGAGCAATGTATCAACCAAAATCACTACATGACATGATGATTTGCTTACGTGTTTATGAGGTAATTCTCATGCCATGAGGCCATTTTATTAATTGCTAAGGGGAATAACTCCCACATATTTTAGTGGAACTACTTTTAATCAGAATTGTATGGAAGCCCATATATAACCATCATTTATCATAAGGGACATAAAATCAGTTGATACTTAGGGTTAATTGTTGGAGTACTAATAGTAAAACATCACACATGTTTCTTGAGTATTAACACCTATACCACCACAGAAGTTTTTTTTTAACATTTAAAATAAATTCAATTGATGTAGAACAGTACAATTCAAAAAATTGGTCCTGACCTAGGTATTACTCCTCAAAGTGAGAATTCATGAAATCTGCATTACATTACTGCTAGCTCAACAGTGTACCTGCAAAAAATAGAAAAACTCTTGAACCCATATTAAAACTACCAAATATTATCAAATTTCAACGATATCCCTTCCTAACCTCATACAAGACTTCAAATAGACTTCAATGTAGAATTAAGTTTTATATCATTGTTTTTCTTTCAGAAGTAGCATTCAAAAATAATTTTGTTACAACTTCAACCGATATCGGGTAAAGCAGCATGCCCTTGACTTAAGTAGTACATGTACATGTATTGGGCCAATACTATAATATATCAACATGTGTCTTACACAACAGAAAACTAACCTCTTGATGGGCATGCTTCATATGAGCTTGCTAAACATCTTTGTTGAATGTAATGTAACATAATTCTGAAAAAGAGCAATAGTATGTTACCATTTAAAACATAAATCTATCTGAATTACAAATGTACACTTCTTTAGCAGTATTTATATATATATATATAACACTTTCTAAAAACTACTCTCATGATTTATATCAGTTTTAACAGTTTAATTTACAATATATTTTAAATGCAGCTATTGTGCTTTATGATGCAATCCATTTGAATAAAGAATGTTAATTTATTCACCTGTGTAAGTTTTGTTTATTGTATGTTTGTAAGTTTTGTTTATTGTATGTTTGTAACTTCAATATCAGTTATACTGATAAACCTCTTATATATAAGACTTTTACCTGTATATCTGACCAGATTACAAGTACAATTGTTTACCTTAGTACCTACCTGTATAACTAATGAGTTGACAGGTTTAGTAGCCTTCTTCACCACCTCCATCATGTCTTTCTTCACTGTAATAGTACATTTTACATAATGATTTTTGTTTTTATCTCGCACATCTCAAAAGCTGCCATTTCATAATGTATATACAATGATACCAACACGATAAGCTATTACAAATTTCAACAGAATAGAAGTTTTTAAGATTTATCAGTTTATAGAGATTCACATTAACTTCCATGAGGTCACATTCACTCTGAAGGAATTATTTCCTAAATATAAAACTCATGTTTTTACCTTCATGCCTGCCATTGCCTGGTATTACATATTTACACAATTGATTGGCTAGCTCAGCCTGGTCTGTGTTACTTCATTTTAAAGTTCATCCAGATTCTTGTCCTCCTCTATAAGCAGACTCTCTTCCTTCTCATATCCTTTGTTTTTCCGTTCCTCACGTAGCCATTGATTTGTTTGCCCCTTGTAGCCTAACAATATAGAATTACATGTATAATGACATTGGTAACTATTTTAACATAACAATGCTTAAGCATCTTCATTTGCTCAGAATCAAAACCTTTACTCCATTCACAACAGAATATTTCACTATAAGGTTAAGTTTCATCGCTATGCCACAGCTAAATAAACTTTCCTTTAATTAATGAAGTTACACAACTTTTAATTTACCATAACAAAGCATACAGGTTTACAGATTAAATCTTTGCTAAGGACCTTTCCTTAAATTCTGTCATGATTTTATCTGGAATATATTTTAGGGTAGGAAATTCATTCAGTTGATGAAAATGGGGCTTCAAATTTTAAAATTGAGAATAGTACTCATGTCAGGATGGTATTACAATATCATTAATACGGGTGTTACCTTTGTATCTGTTTGGACATTACCTTTTCTATTTAAAGGTAGATATTGGTAGTTGATAGCATCTCTCAAATGTCCTCTCTCTGGTCCTAAAATAGGAAACATTTCACGATCAAAACAAACATATCCCCTGTAATAATGTAATAATGACCTATATAGAAGTTGTTCTGTTTAAACTGATTACTTTACAAAGTTTTTATTTATAACTATCCTTACAAAATCACTTGCACAGTGGCAAGTAAAAGTGACCTCATATTGAATACAGGCATGTGAAATAATTCTATCAAGAGGTTTTTGGCTTTTTTTGTATTTTAATCTTTTGTTTTAAAATATATTTAATTAAGCTAAGACTTTTCTTCTTTCTTAAGAAAATATGAATTCCCAAACAATAATTAATCCAATATATGCAACAATTTATCATTTTGAAAGCTGAATTTCAAACAACTTCTTAAACAGTGTCCACACTATGTATAGTTTGGTTTATAAAGATTATACTAAAACTTGAAAACTGATATTATAACAATTTTCATACCCAATAAAAGCCTCCACAGTTTCTTACAAGCCAGGCTATGTCTGTTTTCTTGGTAAACCGGTACCATACTCTTGTATTTCAGCACTTGGTTAATCCTTGTCAACTGCAAAAGGAACAAAAATCAAAGTACTGGAAGTACTGTAAACGAACATTATTGTTTAATGCAAAATCAGTAATCTTCTAAGTTTTAATTTGATAAATTTACTGATATCGGTTTAGGAATTAATTGCAAATAATTTGAAATGTTTGCAGCTGATCTGATTTGATTGTACACATGCATGTTTCTGTAAGGTCCTAATTGAAATTGGAAGTTTGTTGATCTATCTTGGATCGATGAAAATAAAATTTGTCTTCTTTCTTTCGGGAAGGCATCATCAGTTATAATACAGCCAGGACTCTGTGACCTTATTGATGCCAACTTCTAATATGCACTAAATTTAGGCTAGTTCCATCGTTAGTTTGGCATACATAGTTGTATTTCAACTTAATATGATGAAACACACATAAAGAATTACTGAAAACCAAAACCAGAGCTGCTAATCAAGGCCCGAATTAAGAATGTATCCTATAGAAACTGTACTCAAGCATTTATGGTACTTCAAAACAAAACAAAACCTGACTCCTTTTGTTCAGGAATCATTTGATGTTAATAAATCTGTATATGTGAAGATATAAACTTCTGGTATAATTACAGTATTGTAAACAATGTGATAAAGAATAACAACCAGATAAAGACTATCTTCATCGAATAATTCAGCAAACAGGAAAAGAAAACTTCAAGATTCATTTTCAACTTCATACCTGATCACAAAGATTACAGTCCATTCGATGGGACGACACATTCCCTATTTATTGTCCTTTTCCAATGTTGATCATCCAATCATACTGAACCACACAATTCAGCAATGTAATTGCACAAATCACACCTTTATGTGGAGAGAACATTTTTGGGGGTGTTATAATATTCCATAACTGTATGCAAATTTTGAAGCATTCCATATCTATAACTATATATATACAGTACGTGTATATATTTACACATATCAAAATTGGAATGACACAGGAGATTTGCAAGTTTAATCATCAGTCATGGGAGGTTTATGTAAAATGTTATATTTACCGGGGTAATTAGTAATTTTGAGAATATATTTATGAAGCTCTATTCTGTACATTCTCCCAGTGCTTAGAGAATGGACACAATTATATGCTCTCCAATGTCAAAATTAATCATATGTAAAATATTAGGGGTTTATTCGCCATTCTAGGCCTGATTGCCGTCATAGTAAAATTACCAAAATGGACTTGAAATCAATATTTTTAAGAGAATGATCTATGACTTGAATATTTCATAAAAATAATTTTATACATCGTTTATTCACTTCATTCAGATCTTCAGACACCGCATAACTTGTGAAGTCATATATAGAAATATATGAACCATTTGTGTTATTGATTTATAGTTCACACAAGTAAGCACTAGATGTAAGCAGTACGTATATGTACCGCTATCTACCGGCATGACTGAGTACAGTAGACTACACTCGCTTTGTGGATATTGACAGTATAACATATATTTACATACTACATTGTAATTCAATTTTAGAATTATAACTGAAATCTTGTAACAGCATGGCACAAATAGTCATCTGAACATATGTTGTATATTGAAAAATTATTTAGGTAAATATTAAAACATTTGCTTGACTTTTAGAATTGTAACTGAAATCTTGTAACAGCATGGCACAAATAGTCATCTGAACATGTGTTGTATATTGAAAAATTATTTAGGTAAATATTAACTCATTCGCTTGACTTCAATTTTCAATTTATCAATTCATTGATTACTGTGTTTGAAGTATGGTGTAGCGAGAATTTCAAGTCTTGATCATGACTTGATGAACGTTCTAAATTAACAAATTATCAAAATGAATTTGTTTGAAAAATAACACAAGTTCCACAGCAATATTATATAGAGAATCGATCACACTATTTCAGAAGTTATAAAACTACAAATAACAATTAATGAATGAATATCAAATTAAAGTGAATATCACAAGTCTTTTTGCATTTGTTTTTAGATAATCTGGATTTCCGTTTTCCGTCTTTGAAAAAAATACGTAGGCGTATTGCATAGTAAACGTAGCCATGTGTACATATGTAACAGCTGATTTCAACCAGATTGACTTAACATGAACTTAACACCGTCTCAGTAGTTCGTCACAATCGAAAATTTGATCGTGAATTCGGTATTTTGCAAATTCTTTCAAAATACTTCCAGGTAAAGGAAAAAAATGCATATGGTCTCTATACACACACCAAAGATTAATAGATCCTATATTGGGTCCATTCTCTCGTAAAAATATCGATTTGGGTCCACTATCGGCCATTTCGGTAATTCAACTCTAACGACAATCGGGCCGCGATTCGCAAATGAAAAATTAATTTAAAATTCGTAAACCTCTAATATTTTACATATGATACAATTAGGCATTGAAAAACATATATGTGGGTCAATTCTCTGAAAATAATGCCAATTTATATTATAATTAAGCCCCATTTTTCTTCGTTTCGGTATTTCCAAGTCTGCTTCGATTCACCTTTGGTCCGTTTCAGTAAATATTCTCGACTTTGCCGAAATAAAAACAAGCTATATAATTGATCATTTTAAACATGACAACTGCCGACCACACGTATCTAAAAATGTTATTGTTGATATCATCTGAATATTGCCGTAGTTAACTGTCACTTCGATTGTAAACCCATTGCCAAAGTCATGGAAGAATCGACCAATCAAATTGGTTTAACGTTTGATTTCCGTAATCTTGCAGTTACCTCCCTTACAACAGTAAATACGTTCCAAGTATCGCCTACAACCAATCCCGTCCACATGGCAACAAGATATTATCAATTGCATTTGATTTATTGGTCGTTTTCGTCAAAGGAAAATGGAATATGGAAATCGATGACAATGTTAACGCTATGACCAGTCACCCTGACCACAAATGTCACCTAGTATCTACCTTTCTCGCAAACATGTACAGTAACCTATAGTATGATACAATGTATCGTCTCGTATGCCGTTCTTGATATATTTTTTTCTCTAAATTATAGAAATACTCATCTAGTTGATAATGATGTAACATTCTAGAATATATATATTAACCAATCCCGTCCACATGGCAACAAGATATTATCATTTGCATTTGATTTATTGGTCGTTTTCGTCAAAGGAAAATGGAATATGGAAATCGATGACAATGTTAACGCTATGACCAGTCACCCTGACCACAAATGTCACCTAGTATCTACCTTTCTCGCAAACATGTACAGTAACCTATAGTATGATACAATGTATCGTCTCGTATGCCGTTATTGATATATTTTTTTCTCTAAATTATAGAAATACTCATCTAGTTGATAATGATGTAACATTCTAGAATATATATATTACACATTTAAGTAAATCGCGGACATATTTGCAGACCTATGCTATAATGTCAGCCGTTTTGGAATGAACACGGAAGAGCAAAACTTTCTAAACATCCGGAGACGAATGCGCCTGCGCAATATTTGTTTACATAAATATATTGACCTGGAGTTATTCGCAAAGTTCAGGTTCATTTAGTCTTCACATTTCGCTAGCATTATTTCTCAAATCGTATGCATCTTGAAAACATCTACTGAATACATTTCAACATTTTCGGTAAAACTACTACATAAAACGAAGATGTTTTTGCCAGTAAATTATTTGAAGCGTAAGGCAATGGGGGCAGCCATATTTCATTGAAACAGACAGTAGATGGCGTATTGGTGAATGTGGCTACCAAATATGGTCATATTTCTCAGTCCAGTTCTTGATGGCAATAACCGAACATTAATGTTCGTTTAAAAATCAGATAAGAATGTTCACCATTATAAAAGGTATATGTTCAGGATTAATAAGACTAGGTTAATTCAATGTTTAGATTTATATAAAATGCAACATTCTTGGTTCCATTACAATCATTTGCTGCTAAATGTTTACGTCCAACCAATAAATTTCTGGTTGCAAAAAATGCATAGTAATCTGTGCAGATAAATTTGTCACAGTGAGTGTAGCCTATCACAACATATGGTGTATATGGACTAAATTGTTCTCCTGACAAACATGAAATACATTTACCTTGGATTACAATATTCATTACTGCAATTTGCAGCTGAATTTACAACAATCATTACATACTTACCAAAAATAAGTATAACTTACCAAAAATAAGTATAACTTACCAAGATGGTGTATTATATCCTTTCAATGACAGTGGTGAATGAAGTTGGATCCATATGGTGTGGTGGAAGTGAAACCAAGGTTGCAAGTTTTGTTTTTTCAAGAATACAAGGATGAGTTCTTGGGTATATATGTATATATCCTACATGATCAAATACACTCAAACCAGTGCAACTATTTTCCAAGCATCCTCTTCGTAGATGATGAGAAAGTCACTCATAATTACCATGGACATCATATACATTGTAGTGCACTTTCAGGTTAATAAGTTGTAAAAGTTGCAATGATTTAAAACTGACAAAGCGAAAGTCCTCAAACCATCAACATGAATCATGGGTGAGAATCCAGTCCCTAATGATTTACTATTACTGTATCTATTCACAAGCCAAACTGATCATAAACAAGCTGTTGTTATGTTCACACATCAATGAATTTGAGAGATGAAGATCTGTAATCTTGCAGGAGACCTTTTACACACCAAGGATCTTGTTCACCATCGTACAACACTTCATACTCAGTTGTTGGAGCTCCATCGTTTCCAGACAATGTACCAGTTACAGTTCCGACGTACCATTTTTTGCTTTTGGTTTGATCTTCCCGTTGATGACTGATACGCCGTCCAACAAATTTGGTTCTAGGAATGCGTTTACTTCTGAAAAAGAAAAGAAAATTGTTCTGGATATAGACATTTAACTTTAAAATAACCATAAGAAATACCATATTCATATAAACCCAATTCTGTCAAACAAAGATTTCAAAACATGTGAAATATCATTTCAACAACATGATTTTACACTTACTTCTAATGAAATTTATATATAATGCTTGTGGGATATCAAATAAGAAAAGTTTCTAACAAAATGTATGTTTTTAAAACTTCATATATATGTAACCACAGCTCATATTTATGAGAATATAAGTTTATGAACACCGAAATTATCGGACAGTTCTAAGCAAATTTTCACAAGGATATTATGTTGTTTCTCTACAGAGCTTTATTGAGACATAAATAGCAACAATATATATGGATTTTTTATGATATATATGACATATATGTCCTATTACATGGTAAAACAGACCATTTATAAAAAAAATACCTGTTGTGACAAAGTGATGAACTTGGTAAGGACCCAGTACTTGTAGGAATAGATTTTTCCTTGGCTTTATCTGTCACCTTGGAAGTTTTAGAGGACTTTCGTCTACAGGATGCATTCACTTCATCATTTGACATGGTTTGCTCACATTCTCGGGCTGTTAACTTCCTTTTTGTGAACTGCAATTAGACAGAAATTAACAATATTTCAATAAGGATGCCTCATTTAAAATGCATGTTATAACATAATTAAACTTGTGAATAAGAGGCCCAATGAGCCTGTATCACTCATCTGCTTCAAATGTAACTTAGAAATTGATCTACCTAGGTCATGTATGCTGATGCTAACCTTATAACCACCTGAGGAAAATATAAGAATATTCTAACTTTATTTGTTGAAATAAATTGTGTAGCCCTTCACTCCAGATTACTGCTCACCCAATATCAGGTCTCTGGACCACTCTGTAATTGACAACAAATTATTTAAAAGAGAATTTGATGCCTGACAGATAACGATGGATGGCGGACACCACCCCATGACATAAGCTCACTTGCCCAAATGGCAGGTGAGAAAATAATTGAAATATTGGAAGCTTACCCAAATGCCTGGCTCTCTTATTCCAGTGATAGTATTGTTTCTAGGTGAGGCTAACTCGGGCAATAATGCTTTGAAGTAAAAAGCATGTAGTTTTGGTAGCATATTGTCTGTCCATAGTGTATGATCTATGTGTATGCGCTCTATATGAATTTGATAAGGATTTGTGGTCCTAACAACAACGTCTGCCCATGGTAATCCTGTAACATTTAACTGGCCTTGAACCTGATAGTAGTAGGGATGGTTGCGTTTCAAACGTAGTTCATTTGATGGTCCTACATGTTCAAGACAAAATGTCTTCACTTGTTTAACAGCTTCATGGAGGTTAACTGGCTTGCAAGGTAATAGATTTTTTATTTCTAACAATCCCATCACCTCATTGCTCTCATTCACCACTTTACCATCAGGGCTGGCTGCCAAGAATTTCTCTGTCTTACTGACTATAAGTCCACACTGACGGACTGATATATTATCACCAACTTCTCCTTTTTTACTGATGTATTCCTTTATGGTCATTGTTTCTTCTTGTATCCCTCTTCTGGTAATGCTATTTCCTTTAAACTTGGAATAAAGAAGACATTGAACCAACTTCTTTACAGCAATAGAGGGATTTCTCTTGATTACAGCTGACATATTGGAAGCTGTAATTCTTTTTCTCCTCTCATCCATCCACACCGATGATGATGACTGTTGCTTTGTCAAGCATTCAATTGCTTCAAGCTTGTCATCTGACAAATTGATGTGTTTGTCCAAGAATACTGTCTTCTTCTTTTCCAATTCATCTGGTAGTATATCTGGTATACTATCAACAGCTTCCGGTCCGTATTCTTGTCTTGCTTTTTTAGTCCGAGATTGCTGCTCGCCTTGGTATTTTCTCTTCATCCGACGACTCTGAACATCTGACTTCATTTTAGATTTTTTACAGGTTCTCAGTGTACATTCACGTCTGTCATAGAGTTTCTTGAAAAAGAATCCTGCCTGAGTCGATGTTGCTTTCTGCCAGGTAATTGGGGACCATAGTGGACCAAGATTCCTTCTCAAGCAACCACCAAAACATCTTGAGTGCCAAGAACCTCTGTTACACCTGTTGTACAATTTTCCACCATCAAATTTTGCTCTAATAGCCATCCAGGATTCTGTCAAGTTTGTTGTGAAGTTTCCAAGGAGTCTGGTACTTTTTGAGGCTACACGGTCCAAAAGTATGTTGATGTCTTTGATCATCATGGAATCAATATCACATGAATTGAATGTTGATTTACCCCTCGATTCCTCTTGTTCTCTTAAGGATGTGCCTTCAGTCCAAAACGATGATAATTCGTCAATGATGTTTGGAACAGAATTTAAATCATGTGTACAGGTGTTCTCATTGTTGTCGCTGCTGAGGTCAACGTTATTGT
>NW_022979575.1:84719-103903 GCF_902652985.1 Pecten maximus
TTACTCTAATGCACTCAAGTCAATTGTAACTTTATAGCTTACCTGTGCTATGTATCATGGCCTCATGTCAATTGTATTTATAGCGAAATTTTGGTATATTACCTTGTTGTTGGATTAAACATAAATTTGTGGAATTCTCCTTTCAGATTGTAGACCTGAACTCAAATACAGAGCTTGAATGGTTGGCAAATCACATGGGGCATACACTGTCAGTGCATCGCCAATACTACCAGTTGCAAGAGCAAACACTTGAGCTTGCTAAAGTTAGCAAACTATTAATTGCTTCAGATGCTGGACATGCTCACAAATATTCAGGGAAATCACTGGACAATATTGCATTGGAAGGTATATAGGTTTTATTTGTTATTAGACGTCATAGATATAAATATACTGGACTCTTAACTAGTGTAAGGTGCACAACAGATATCATCATCTGATTAAGAAAATGTTTCAGTGTCATTCATTTTGCCACCATCTTATTATATAAAGGTGTTATAAACATATATAAATATAGTATATAACTTTTAAATTTAAGCAGCCATATGACATGGTATGTGTGTACAAAGCTGGTGTATCTCATGAACTCTACAACAGATGTAGATCATATTCCCACCACAGTAATGCTCACTTGAGTTATACAAATTATTAAATTTTGATAGTCGTCGATCTTGGATAAAAGTCATGTGAACAGGCAGGGCATCTTTGTAGTAGCTGGTGGCTACCTACTGAACAAAATACAGGAGGCCTGTCACATCCAATCCAGACCAATTGCAGTAAATTGTCTTTCCCAAAGACAACATAGACTGGTATTTCGCATCGAGAAACACAAACCATCACATATTTGAAGCATTGAACCATGTACTTCAGATTTTCATGTTTTGGCCTATACTCATTTTGATGAATATAGTCTTATGATCACCTAATCTTTGGAAAGTCATTTGATAACCTTATATCCTTTACTATTCTAGCCTTGGATCATTTTAGAACACTTGCTGTTTAATACTTTGAATACCATAAATAATCAGTCAGTATTGTATATTTTGAATTATTACAGATGTTGAGGACTTTCCTGACTTAGAGGATGAACCTTTGAATGGTAGGTAAATTATGATAAAAAACATAGTGCCTTAATTTTTCTGTCACCAAATTTTACCATTTTACCATTAAAAGAAAACCCAATTGGCCATCCATTATTTTTAGGTCATCTGACCCGAAGGGTCAGGATGACCTATAGTCATCATGCTTCATCCGTCGTCGTCCGCCGTGCGTCGTGCGCCGTCCGCCTGTGCGTAAACTTTTCACATTTCAAACTTCTTCTCAAGTTCCATCAGTGGGATTTAGCTGAAACTTGCCTGAAATGATGCTGGGATGGTCCTGACCAAGTGTTGTTATTTTTCGGGTCAGTCTGAAATCCAAGATGGCCGCCACAGCCGCCATTTTGAAAACACATTTTAAACTTCTTCTCAAGTTCCACCAGTGCTGTTGGGCTGAAACTTGCCAGAAATGATCCTGAGATGATCCCGACCAAGTGTTGTTATTTTTCGGGTCGGTCCGAAATCCAAGATGGCCGCCATAGCCGCCATCTTGAAAAACACATTTTAAACTTCTTCTCAAGTTCCACCAGTGCTATTGAGCTGAAACTTGCCTAAAATGATCCTGATATGATTGTGACCAAGTGTTGTTATTATTTCGGGTCGGTCCAAAATCCAAGATGGCCGCCATAGCCGCCATCTTGAAAAACACCTTTTAAACTTCTTCTCAAATTCCACCAGTGCTGTTGGGCTGAAACTTGCCTGAATTGATCCTGAGATGATCCCGACCAAGTGTTGTTATTTTTCGGGTCAGTCCGAAATCCAAGATGGCCGCCATAGCAGCCATCTTAAAAACACATTTTAAACTTCTTCTCAAGTTCCACCAGTGCTATTGAGCTGAAACTTGCCTAAAATGATCCTGATATGATTGTGACCAAGTGTTGTTATTATTTCGGGTCGGTCCAAAATCCAAGATGGCCGCCATAGCCGCCATCTTGAAAAACACCTTTTAAACTTCTTCTCAAATTCCACCAGTGCTGTTGGACTGAAACTTGCCAGAAATGATCCTGACATGATCCCGACCAAGTGTTGTTATTTTTTGGGTCGGTCCGAAATCCAAGATGGCCGCCATAGCCGCCATCTTGAAAAACACTTTTTAAACTTCTTCTCAAGTTCCACCAGTGCTATTGAGCTGAAACTTGCCTGAAATTATCCTGATATGTTCACAACCAAGTGTTGTTATTTTTCAGGTCGGTCCGAAATCCAAGATGGCCACCATAACCACCATCTTCAAAAACACATTTTAAACTTCTTCTCAAGTTCCACCAGTGCTATTGGGCTGAAACTTGCCTGAAATGTTCCTGAGATGATCCCGACCAAGTGTTGTTATTTTTCAGATTGGTCTGAAATCCAAGATGGCCGCCATATCCGCTATCTTAAAAAACACATTTTAAACTTCTTCTCCAGTTCCACTGGTGCCATTGAGCTGGAAATTGGCCTCGTAAAAACTTTGACATGGCAGCAATGGTGGCCATTTTGTAACATGATTGCGCAAAACATGGTTTTCCTGAACAACACCTATTTTAAACTTCTTCTCAAATTCCACCGGTGGGATTCAGCTCTTACTTACCAGAAATTATCCTTAGATGGTCCAGACCAAGTGTTATTATTTATTGGGTCAGTCAGAAATGCAAGATGGCCACCATGGCCAACAGTGCCACTATATACTTGCTACAGAGAATGCATACTACAATTATATAAGGGTTTTAATTTAGAGTCAGATGACCGTTAAGGCCCCTGGGCCTCTTGTTTCTTCTGTAGAACAGTTATGTAGATTTCAACAAACTTGACTATAAATTCTAATGGTCTGTACCAGTTTTTGATAGAACTTTTAGAGGGAGTTTCAGGTGAAAATTCTTGAGGGATACTTGAATGTTCAATAACTTGTTATATCTTGTTACAGCTGCTTTCTTAATGGCTGATTGGTGTTTGTTTTTTGCATTGAAAGCTGGGTCATAATTTTTGCATTACAGCTAACTTCAGATATTCTCCATAATACTGTCCTAATACTCATGAATTTTAGTGTACATTATTCTTAAATCAAGTAGATTAAATGTGCATTGGCAATTTATTTTTCATTTTGTTGATTTTCAGATAAGTCATGCCCTTACTGGCATATCATTGTGATCGTGTCCGCACAATTTATAAAGAAAAAAATTGACGATAGCAATCCACTCATCCTAAGAGGATTAGCCATACTGATTATAAGTGTCTTGGGTCATTACAAAATATGTCAAGTATCTATATAGAGAATTTATGCTCCACTTGTTTATTTTCAGATAATGCTGAAGACAAGGACATATTGAATGATGATGTTGGTGTGGATGATGGTTTTGGAGTTGATGATGAAGATGATGATGACTATACTGCTGAAATCAGTGTTGATCATGGTAATTAAATCCCCCTAATAAAGTTTGGTGACTTAATATTGTTTTTACTCCATTTCTTATGACCTTATGCCATGATGCGGGGTCCAACATCCGTCAACATTTCCTTTAAATCGCTACTAGTCATAAAATACTAAAAGGATTTTAACAAAATTTAGCCAAAAAGATCCTTGGGGGAAGGAGAACAGATTTTGCCTTAATGACTATTCTGACCCCCAATTTGGTCAGAAAAATCCTTGGGGGAAGGGGAAAAGATTTTACATAAATGGTTACTCTGACCACCAAGGGGCGAGAGGGGTGGGGCCCAAAATAGAGGTAATTCCTTTAATTTGTTATAGTCATAAAGTTATGAATGGATTTGAACCCAATTTAGTCAGAAATATTTTGTGGGAAAAGTGAACAGATTTTGCATAAATGGTGACTCTTGACCCCTAAGGGGCCAGAGGGATGGGCCCAATAGAGGAAATATGAAGAAAATTTGGTCCAAAATATACAGGGAAGGGGAACAGATTTTGCATAAATGGAGACTCTGACCCCAAGGGACCAAGGGGCATGGCCCTATAGTGGAAATAGAGGTAATTCCTTTAAATCGCTACTAGTTATAAATTTATTGATGGATTTCAACCCAAATTGGTCAGAAACATCCTTAGGGGAACAGATTTTGCATACAATGGTTTCTTTGCCCCCCCCCATAGCCAGAGGGACGGGGCCCAAAATGTTGATTAGGCGAGAGATTCAGGCTCCATTGGCCTCTTGTTTTGAAGCATGCTCAATGACCTTGGTTCTTGTTTATGTAATGGCCAAATGTCACAATTAGTACTAGTTCTTCATTGTTTCTTGTGCTTGTTTTTCTTCTTCTTCAGCCACTTCTGAATTCAGTTTCCATAATTTTTCTCAGAAACTACTGGGCTGATCGTCATGAAACTACACAGACATACTTAAAAGGGGGCCAATGTGTGCAGTTGGCTATTCTTATCTTGACATTATTCATAATAAAACCCTTATCTGTCCAACCCACTTCATTTACCACACATGTTTTGTTTTGCCATCTCCAGAATGTGCTTCCGCGAAGAAAATGCTGTTTGAAATGGCTTTTCAATTTCAACATTTCATTTTGTATTACACTTTTCTGATAATAGACTTTACTGTTAATAGAAACCTGTATACAATATTTTCCTTTGCCTATCTTAAGAACAAAGCTCAACATTCTCACAATATACATCCAGCAGTCCCCTTGAAATATTATAAGTATATTTATCGGTGTACATACATACATACATACATACAGTCTGTGGTAATATATTATTT
Organism: Pecten maximus; assembly: GCF_902652985.1. Taxonomy (NCBI): domain Eukaryota; kingdom Metazoa; phylum Mollusca; class Bivalvia; order Pectinida; family Pectinidae; genus Pecten; species Pecten maximus. Next base: position 89,506 of record NW_022979575.1, read on the forward strand.
TGGTTTGGTTGGTGTTCGGGTGGCACAGCGGCAACACACTTGCCTTTCACCTAGGTGGCGGGGTTCTGTTCCCTAATCGGACGAGAATAGGTATGGGGTCATCGGTTTTCCCAGGGTTCTTCAGTTTCCTCCTACAGTTGGACCCCTCGCATGCTTTCATCCCTGCCAACAAGCTTGATTAATATAAGTTGATATAAATTGTTTTGCAATTGTTGCAAAATAGATAAAATTTTCTTTATTTTTGTTGTATTGAAATTAATCGTTTAACATGCAGCAATAGAATTGTCAAAACATCAGGAAAAGACTGCATTGCGATACCTTAAGTATAGGTTGGTTTTCTTCTTATTTCAGAAGTTGTGCTGAAAAAGCAGGCAAAAGCCAGAAAACCATGGAAGAAAGAAGACAGAATACTCCTGAAAAGGGTATTTTACCAATGTTTGTCCACTAAAAAAACACCTACCAAAGCAGACATCATGCTTGGTGTAAGGAAGAACGATAAAGTAAAATCTCTGTTTGAAGAGAGAGGATGGAAAGCTTTGAAGTACTATGTTTGGAATTTAGTCCAACAACATAACAAGCTGCAAAAGAAGCTACTGGAAAAGAAAGGAAATTGATTTGCTCCTTACATGACTGAGTAACAATTATGGTGATGAAATTAAAACGAAGGACATTCTGTATTCTGTGTCAAACCATTGGAACATCAAAGTGACATATTTTTTACATCACATATTTTTCAAAGTAACAATTTATAGCCCACCTTCACCCTAAGATGGTGCACTTTAAATACATGTATTGCCCTGCATTCAGCCTCTTGCTGTCATCCATCCTTAAACAAGCCTTTCAGACATTTTATGTGAAGTAAGGTTCCCTTTGGTCTGTTGTGCTGTTTTGATTTTTGAATGTCTGCCTGACTGCCATTATGGCTTTTTGACTTTGAAATTATAACACTGATTTTTTAGATGGATCTTTCTCAAATGTCATTGTAAAATTCCTAATTTTGATTTTTTTTCATTATTTTATTGCTATTTCTTGAGAACTACTAAATGAATCTTTTTTTTATATATTTTCCTCGGTCCATTGTTATGTTTGTATTGATTTTGAAACTGATCAAATAAACAAAATTGCTGTCATGATAGTTGTTGACAATGAAAGCTCATTGTTTCTTGAGAGGTACTCACGCATTTGATTCAAATTGTTCTCCTAGTTGTACCCTTTTTATTTGTAAACAAAATCGCTCTTAAACACCGATTTCTATATTGAAATTCCATATGTAGGTGCACATTGGTCTCTAGTTTTGTCTTTTTGACTTCTGGACTGATCAGATAAAAATAGTTGACTGGTTGTCATCTTGTGATTTTGACAGTAAAAATTTGTTTAATATTGTATGATAAGAAAACAAAATTAAATATGTATTGAACAATTTTACTCAAGCTATATACTGAACTCTTCAATGAACACCACTGTAACTTCAGTTTTGTGTGTGTTTTTCTTTCAAGATGTTTTCTGACTTTTAATTGATAATATTGTACTTATTAAAGCTAGCATACATGTGTAAAATGACTGTTCAACCAGTATTATGTAATGTTCATACTCTAAAGTGTCGAGTGATTTGCTACTGGCCAGTCAAAAGTAGTTTGAAAGACTGATTTAGTGCCAGGCATCACTATTAGTATCCCACTGCCTTATCATAAAAAGTAATATTTTTTTCCAGCCAAGACATGGTAGCCTCCAAGATTTATTATCATTGACCTGTGTTATTTTGGTGCATACTGTGCTATTTAAGATTTTGAATTGCAGTATAATGTCAAAGTAAGCAATATCATACCTTAACAGGTAAGATTAGTTGACTCATTATGCTTAATTGAGATATCTATCTACATCTTTTTGCAGATGTAAAACAAACTGAAAGAGCAATAAATCATTGCCCTTTCTCCAATTTGTCCATAGATTTTTAGGTCATCTGACGTTCGCCGTGCGCCGTGCGCCATCCGTAAACTTTTCACATTTCAATCTTCTTCTCAAGTTCCACCAGTGGGATTAAGCTGAAACTTGCCAGAAATGATCCTGAGATGGTCCTGACCAAGTGTTGTTATTTTTCGGGTCAGTCCGAAATCCAAGATGGCCGCCATAGCCGCCATCTTGAAAAACACATTTTAAACTTCTTCTCAAGTTCCACCAGTGTTATTGAGCTGAAACTTGCCTGAAATGATCCTGATATGATCCCGACCAAGTGTTGTTATTTTTCGGGTCGGTCCGAAATCCAAGATGGCCGCCATACCCGCCATCTTGAAAAACATATTTTAAACTTCTTCTCAAGTTCCACCAGTGCTGTTGGGCTGAAACTTACCAGATATGATCCTGAGATGATCCCCACCAAATGTTGTTATTTTTAGGGCCGATCCGAAATCCAAGATGGCCGCCATAGCCGCCATCTTGAAAAACACATTTTAACCTTCTCAAGTTCCACCAGTGCTGTTGGGCTGAAACTTGCCTGAAATTATCCTGATATGATCCCGACCAAGTGTTGTTATTTTTCGGGTCGATGCAAAATCCAAGATGGCCGCAATAACCATCATCTTGAAAAACACATTTCAAACTTCTTCTCAAGTTCCACCAGTACCGTTTGGCTGAAACTTGCCTGAAATGTTCCCGAGATGAGTCCGACCAAGTGTTGTTATTTTTTGGATTGGTCTGAAATCAAAGATGGCCGCCATGGCCGCCATCTTGAAAAACACATTTTAAACTTCCTCTCCAGTTCCATTGGTGCCATTGAGCTGGAAATTGACAAGGATGTTAAGGAAGGAGGGTCAACAAAGTGTTGTTATTTTTTCGGCCTCGTAAAAACTTTGACATGGCAGCAATGGCGGCCATTTTGTAACATGATTGCGCACTCATTGTTTTCCTGAACAACACCTATTTCAACCTTCTTCTCAAATTCCACCGGTGGGATTCAGCTCTAACTTACCAGATATTATCCTTAGATGGTCCAGACCAAGTGTTGTTATTTATTGGGTCGGTCAGAAATCCAAGAAGGCCACCATGGCCAACAGTGCCACTATATACTTGCTAGAGAGAATACATACTACAATAATATAAGGGTTTTAATTTAGAGTCGGATGACCGTTAAGGCCCCTGGGCCTCTTGTTTAAAATTTTGATTAGTGTTGCAATATCCATATTGTTTATTATGTTATAATGACCAATGCAGATATTAGAGCATGAAGTATGCTTTATTCAGACTATGTATACATAATACTACATCTCTATACTGAAAGATTATAAGTCCCCTGCAGTTTGGAAAACGGGGGAACTTTAGGTTTACCCTCCGTCCGTCCGTCCGTCCGTCTGTCTGTCACACAACAGTTGTCCGGACAACTCCTTCTAAAATACTACTCTGATTTTAACGAAACTTGGTATACATCATCATTATATTATTATTATTTTTCCGAAAAATCATTTTTCAAAATGGCCGCCCGCTTCTCATTGGTTGAGGCTTCTCCAGACAACTCCTCCTAAAGTACTACTTCGATTTTAACGAAACTTTGTATACATGATCAGTATAACATGTAGTTAAAAAATGTGAAATAAATAGGTGCACTCCTAGCTCAGGCAGGGGACTTTGTATTGCTGTTGCAATACTCTCCATCTGTGTTACTTATTAAATTTTAGCACACCATCAATAGATGGTAAGCGTGCTACCCAAATCGCCTTTATGTCTAGCTTCTTCTGTTGTCCATACGTTGTTCCATTTTTTTTAATATTCACATCTAGATTCACCTTGAAATCAATTTGATTTTGAGACTGATTGAGGGGAAAATGACTGACGGATTTCCATCTTGGACTTTCACAATTGAAATCTGTAGGTTCACCTTTAATCCTTTGTGCCCATTTAGTTTTAAGATTGATCAGGAAAACAAAATGACTGACCAGCTGCCATCATGGATTATGTCAGTTAAAGTTTGCTATCATATTTTCAGAAAGTTCTTCTTGCATCTTTCTTAGATTTCAAATAAAGTTTTCCTTGAGATCAAATGATTGATAAGCAAAGTGGAAGAAAGAGAAAAGATCATTCAATGGTTGGCGCCAGAATCTCATTTAAAGTACTTGATATAATTTTACTTCCGCAAATTAAGGAAGAGTGTGGGGCGGGTATCCTAGAATTGGCATGAGTTATATCATCTATCTGAACACATTGAAATATTGACAATCAACCTGAAAATACTTCATAGATCTTTCGAAGAATTTTCGAGGAATGGCAAATACAGTTTTCTAAAACAATAGCTGTCATTTTGTTGCTTTAAATAGATTCAGAGCCAATATTTAAAAAGATTCCGTACAGGCTGTAAATAAAATAGTGTTTATTAACTTAAAAAATCTTCTTTCTAAAATGTTTTGTGCCAGAAAGCTTTTATTTCATTCATATCATGTCCTAGATATGTATATTTTAAAATGCTAAAAATAATCCTCTGGGTCAAAGTATACAGTGCAACGTCTAGGGATCAAACTTCTACTTGGGTTATAATAGGTATTTACAAGCCACATAGCTCTGAAATTTTTTTCATTCCTAGACATAGATTTTTTAATTGTTTAAATTGTTAAATTTTGTTTGAACCAGGTGAGATCCCATCCTCAAAACCATTTATAGCATTGCAAGGCATTGAAAGATGGACACAATCATGTAAAACTAGCTAGTCCCTTAGGTCTGTCCCACCCTTAGGGAATTCGAAAGGAACTTAGTTTCTATGTTATATCTTTGAAATTGTACATGTTAAGATTCCCGACCAATAACCATATATACAGTAACATGACTGAGCAATTTCAATCATGACGCTTGGGTCTTTCCCCAACCCAGGCAATGGGTTATATCTTTGAAACTGTCGATATCCTCCAAGGCTATGACTCGTTTGTTGTAAATTGTAAGGACTTACTCTGCATGAAACCGGATGAGGGGTATTCTGATATTGCATTAAATGAATAAAACATCCTTCAATGTATCAAATGTTCATCAACATATGCTGATTATAGATGTCAATCAATTATATATATATATATTTTTAATCATTCTTTGTTCTATTGCATGTACAAGTGAGTACTTCAAATAACGAATAAAACCTTATATCTTTGTACTCTCTCTTCGTTTTGATGAATTCAACAAAAAACGTTTTTGGTTTTTAAATAATCCAGTAATATAAGTTGTAATAGTCAATTAGAGTAAAAGGCTCCCCATCAAACAGGAAGTTCAATCTATGGCAGTGAGACCAGATCAAGTAAGATATGGGAAGCCTCCCCGTCAAACGTTAAATTTCACTCTCTATCAGTGAAACGTTGTGAGGAGACTCCCCGTAAAACGTAAGAATTTCACTCTCTATCAGGGAGACGTTGTGAGGAGACTCCCCGTAAAACGTAAGAATTTCACTCTCTATCAGGGAGACGTTGTGAGGAGACTCCCCGTAAAACGTTAGACTTTCACTCTCTATCAGTGAGACGTTGTGAGGAGACTCCCCGTAAAACGTAAGAATTTCACTCTCTATCAGGGAGACGTTGTGAGGAGACTCCCCGTAAAACGTTAGACTTTCACTCTCTATCAGTGAGACGTTGTGAGGAGACTCCCCGTAAAACGTTAGACTTTCACTCTCTATCAGTGAGACTTTCACTCTCTATCAGTGAGACGTTGTGAGGAGACTCCCCGTAAAACGTTAGACTTTCACTCTCTATCAGTGAGACGTTGTGAGGAGACTCCCCGTAAAACGTTAGACTTTCACTCTTTATCAGTGAGACGTTGTGAAGAGACTCCCCGTAAAACATTGGAATTTTTCAGTGAGACGTGTGTTAGTGAGGATACATGTATTGTATGTAGGGGAGCCCAATTGAACAGTAGAATCAATTCTCTCTATCAATAAAACATGAGTTAATAGTTTAGGGTATGAGGAGTATTCCCCATTCAGTGGTGTAACGAGGAGACCTTTCTTAAAATAGTAGTATTTCCGTCGGAGCAAAGAGACCCTGATTTATTAATTCAACACAATCACATGACGACATTTTATGCTTGTTTTGACTTCAATGTGAGTTGTTGCAAAGTTAGGTAAAATGACAGTTGCAGCCCAGATACAATTATATCATAACTATTATAACATCGAGTTATTTTTATTTATATATTTTTTTAAAGGAGACAGCGTTAAATTACTTGTATATCATAGTGTCATTACTTAAGTTCTAAACGATATTGAAGTGGGTTTAACATGCCTTAAAAGCGACAAACCATATTCAACATACTTGAATAATGAGGACATTATCAATGAGGAAAAAGAACAAATAAGTTATCGATATTTAAGGACAGTGAATTGGTCTTCTCATATGTACTTCTCTCTTTTCGAAAGGTCTCCTCATATATACTTCTCTCTTTTCGAAAGGTCTCCTCATATGTACTTCTCTCTTTTCGAAAGGTTCCGAAAATCTCCGCTCAATAAAAATGAGATTTTATGTACTCCCCATTATGCTTTATCTGCATTCAGTCATTTTTTTATCAATATGTGTGAAAAAGAAAGATGAGTATAGCTTCATGGGAGTAATCTTTATGACACGTAAAAAGGATTTCGAAAAAATATCATTGGAAAGCAGTCTCCCCATATCGAAGGTGTTTTGCCTAGAGAGAGAGAGAGAGAGGCCACATTTACTTACCAGGTATATTCTGTAAGTGTTAGATGAATAAATAAAAAATAGAAAAACTAAATAAACAGTTAAAGCCAAATGTCGAGACTTGGGGTTAGCGTGTAGAGTAGGGAAAACAAAATTTATTGTAAGATAAGCTACATTTCCAGCATAGGTTTCCATTTTCTCCATTTACTTTCAAACTTCCTTCTCATGTAGAATTTTTTACTATAGTTTATAAAGCTAACAATGAAGTGGTCTTTAATAACATTAATAAGTGCATTGAGGCTCAGGGACTTCGTTGTGAAGACATCTAGTTTTATATATATAGTGTTTAATAAGAATTAAAATTTCATTATCAACAGAACTTGCTTGAGCAGTTATAGTCCAAAAAGAAAGGATTCCTTATTTATCAACACAGGAATTAAAAGAATGTCACAAAGAGTTTCAAGTCCCTGTAGCAGTTTCTGAACTTCTTGACATTCCCATAAACAATGGATAATAGTTTCTCTCTCCATATTACACAAAGAACATAATGGACTAGGATATAAATTTGTCTTGAAAAGAAAAGTATTAGTTACTAGAATATGATGTAAAATTCGACTCTGAAACCACTGTAACTTGGAATTTTTTGTGACAGTAAATGGGATTCTAAATATTTTTTGCCATTTCTCAATATCTAACTCATCATTAAACTCTTCATTCCATTTTTTCACTCCAGTAGGTGTTGATGCTGGTGTAATAAGGTAATTATAAAAATCTTTACACCCTCTTTTACTCTTATAGAATATTTCAATGAGAATAGGTCTGAAAGGTTGGGATGGTCTTTGTATCTGAAAATCATATTTCCTAAGAAAACGCTTAGCTGCTGAGACTAATCATTGGTACTGCAAGAAATTTGTATTAATTTGAAAATTATGCAGAAATTCATGAAATGAGTAAAAGGTCAGATTATTAGAATTTTTAATAAGGTCATTTACTGAATGAACAGATGCCTGAAATCAGTTTGGATAAAAAACAAAGTTATTTCCTACTTGTATATCAGTATTGTAATGTGACCAGACGCTTGATGCTGTTTGTTGGTGTCTGTCTGGTCAAGGGAATTAGTACTCAAGTAATATTTCCAGTTCCAGCTTTTATTGGTCTTCTCTTAATATTGGACACGTATGACAATCTACTGATGTTATCCTTTCTAGCTCTCGCTTCACTCTCTCAATCTTGGACCAGCATGACAACCTCTACCTGATGTTATCCCTTCTGACTATTGCCTCTGTCTCTCCTGCTACTCGTACTGTCTTGCTACTCTGCTACTGTTTCTCTCTACTGTTCATACTGTCTCCTCTCTGACTCTCCTTTAGTTTTACTTAAGTTAGGATTTACTTGAGATGCAAATTATCTGACTGATGTTTCTATTGGTCAATACATGATATGGGTGGGCTTATCTTCCTGCGATGGACAGCTATAGGTGGTCCATTGTCCACTACTCTGTCCAGAGTTTCCCAGGCTAACCCATACCTTTTAATTATGCTTAATGATGCCAATCTCCCTTCTTCTTTCATCCAGCTTCCTGCCTTCCTTTTACATCATACATTATCTCACAATAACACCCTGTTCTTAACATTCTGTCTTCCATTCTATCTCTTTTATCTGACATCAATCCATTTATTCCTTTCTTTAAATATCTCTGATTATAAAACATACTGTCCTCACATTTTCCCATTCCATACTGTCATAGTACCATAGTGGAGTTTTTAGGATTGAAACCTGTGTAACTTCCCTCATCGAACTAGAATTCTTCAACCTAATCCAGCCTTTAAAAACGTCCTTCCAAAATTTATTTTTGCAGTTAGCTCGACACAGAGAAATATATTCCCTACCACAGCTTTGTAACTTTTTTTTTATTTATAACCAGATCTAACAGTAAATTCCATTTTCCTGATGAATGGAGTATTCTTCTTGCCCAACCTAGCTTAAGAGCATCTATAAAGGAATGCAAGTCTACCATTTTCAATCCCCCATCTATATAATTTTGAATTACTACATCTTTCTTAATTTTATGAGATTTACCATTTCACAAAAAATCAAATAATAAGGTGTTATGTTTAGAAATACATTTTTCAGGTGGGTTAGGTAAGGTAATGAACAGGTAATTAAACTGAGAAATTAGTAGAGACTTGATAATACTAATTCTACCAATTGGAGTCAAACTCCGCCTACTCCATAAGATTTTATAAGAGATTTAAGTTTCACAAGTTTTTTTATCAAAATTCATTTTGGGGATCCCATTTAAATCAACAGAGAAATCTATTCCTAAGAAAGTAAATGTTTCCATTCCGCATATTAGATTCAGTTCTGGCAAGAAAGTTTCCTGACTATACTTTCTACTACCAATCCAGATAACCTGTGTTTTGTTAGCATTAATATTTAGCCCGGAGATGTTTGCAAAACTGTTTAGTTCATAAATTGATTCTTTAAGGGACCTCTCGGAGCCATCTAGAATTAAGCCTGTGTCATCAGCATATTGAACATTAAGAATATCTACATTTTGAAGTTGTATCCCTTTAATATCTCTATTGTTTCTTATTCTTGCCGCTAGGACTTCAACGCAAAGGATAAAAATGTATGGAGCAATAGGGTCTCCTTGGCGACAACCACGTTGTATGTTTATAGGTGCTGAAATGTTACCACCTTGATTAACTGAAGAAAACACATTATTATGCAAGATTTTTATCCAATTTCTAATATTTAACCCAAAATTAAAAAATTCAAATACCTTGTTTATGAAATCCCAAGAAACAGAATCAAATGCCTTTTCAAAATCTATCATAAGTAACATACCAGGAATATTTAGCTCTTCTGCATAGTGCATTACATCATAAACTGTGCGAATATTTTCCCCAATATAACGCCCTGATAGGAATCCTGTCTGGTCTTCACTGATAAGTTTTCCTAACACTGTTCTTATCCCATGAGAAATAATTCCTGAAGCTATTTTATATGTGATGTTCAAAAGTGAAATGGGTCTCCAGTTTTTTTTAGAAAATGACGTGGCTCATCTCCCTTTGGAATACATGTAATTATGCCTTGTCTTTGAGTAATTGAAAACTGACCTACCGAAAAGCTGTAATTAATCGAACGAACAACAAATTCACCTAAGTCTTTCCAAAAATATTTTAAAAATTCAGCCGTAAAACCATCAGACCCTGGGCTCTTATTATTTTTCATATAATTCAAAACCTAGCTAGCTTCTTTTAAAGATATTTTACCTTCTAGACAGTTTGAATCAAAATCACTTAACTTTGGAACATCACAACCTTGAAGATGGACATCTAATTATAAGTCAACATTATCTACATCCCTAAATCTATATAAATTTTCATAAAATATTAGCACTTCCTCTAAGATATCTTCCTGTTTTGTAATTATAATATTATCGTCTCTATGAACCTTTGGAAAAATTTTAGAGGTAAAATTCCTATTTTCAAGGTTAAAAAAATATGAAGTTGGTTTCTCCCCCTCCTCAATCCACCTTGCTCTAGATCTTATCATACTACCTTTATCTTCCCTAAATGAATAGACTCCAACTCTTTTTTCTTATTGTCTAATTCATCCTGGTCTGCATTATCATTATCTTCTAAAATTTCTATTGTTTTCTTAAGATCTTCTTCTCTAAGGTTCTGCTGTTTTTTCCTATAAGATACATAAGAGATAGATTTTCCTCTAATTTCCATGAGCAAAGTCTCTAAAAATAACTGAAGAACACATATAATTGTTGATATGTCCATTGTTGAATACATGACAGCACCCAGTCATAGTTACAACTTTTGAGTATGAATTAAATGAACAATGGAAATACCAAACACAAACAATGTTCTTTCAACGAAAAAATGGAGCTAAACAATTATAATTATGATGATTTATATTGTGTTTTTTTGTATTATGAGCCGCCTGTCAAAGGATCATATTTTTTAATCCTGTACATACTGTATTATAATAACATTGTCAGCATAAATGTGTGTGCATGTGCATATATGTATATATGTTTCATCTCTACAATGAAAGAAGTTTTACAGTTTTGAACAATAACTTTGACAGACACATTGTACGCTGAATGTCTGCATACGTTACAGGAGTTAGCTTCCGACATAAATTAAAATGTTCTAAAGAGTTGACTAAAACATTTTTGTCCATTTATTAGCCCACCATCATCAGATTATTTATCTAACAATCATTTTTTTTGTGACGTTGGTCCTCCCCTGCCGCCTGTGATAAATATTGTAAACAGAGCACATGCTTAATTAAATTTAAATCACTGCCACCGCTAGGGATCGAAGCCGATGCCTCTAGCTTACTAGTCTTACACTCAACCAATTTAGCTAAAGAGAAGATCTCTCTAGCTGAGCGGTATATTGTGGCTAGTATTAATACCAGGGTTACAATATAAACAATTTCACAGCAATATTAATATGTATTGAAGATATTAATGATACATATATACATGTATATATATACTTCAAAAAGTAGTATAAGGTATGCAATTGGTATACATTTTGATTATCTAAAATTATTTTTCATTTTATTAATTAGCCCAATTTTACTCTGGCCCTGTCACCACCGGAATCGGAACGCAATGGACCGAAAAGACCACATATGCTTTATTGTGTTTTTCTTCTTGCATAGTTTAAATTAAGAAAACTAAGCTTATCATTTCCCAAAACCTGTGTGAATTATATTAAATTCAAAAATTCAATATTTAAAAATTTATACGGACGAAATAAAACACCTAGATGGGACTAAATGGGTGTTCTTGGGTAAATAAATATATGATTTATCCATATATGTAAGGTAGGTGTTATGTCGCATCTGATTTTATTGTATGTGCACCAAATTCTTAGCGACACTAAACGGTGTCGGATATAATTCCTCGTTTTCATATAGTAGCACGCTCCGGCCCTACACCAGACATGGTGACCGGGCCAGAGAAAACTCGGGCTATTTATCAATATAACACAAAAGTTTCACAGCTTTGTGTATATTACATAAAATAATTTGAAAAGGTTACATTTATAGCTGAAGATTAAGACAAGCTGGTTAAATCATCAGTTGTAAAAATTGTCATGAAATGCCTTTCCAGTTGCGTTGGGGTACTCCATAATGGTGGACCATTTAGATCTGAAAATATTCCAATTGTAATTAGTTATGAGAACTGAATGTAGATGTCTATGGTATGAGTCTTTATTATTAAAACTGTTACCAACTGCAGTTAATATTATTCCAAAATTCCAAATTCTGTATATTCTTTGTGAGGGAAGAGTGCAGTAAACATCACGAATGTCGGAATGACAACTACGACTAATAAAAACGATAGTTTTGTTAGCTTTATAAGATAAACGATCGGATTTCAACATACTATCACTGACCCATGATACATGTTTTTTTTTATGAAATATTAGCTGCGATAACGTAGATCTGGACGACATTATGTCTGTCTCGGAGCAGTGTAGGAAGGGTATGACTTCGTTCTTATAATGATGCAGTCTGATCAGGCTCTGAATCATTAACATTAATCGTAAACTAAGTTTAGTCCTAAGTAATTAAAGAAAAAATCAGGTAAACATGTGAACAAACAGATTAACAACTTGTAAGCAACTTGCCTTTAATTCGAGTTGATATATACTCTAGCGACAAACATCACACTACAGAGTTTCGGATGAAGCCCGTATCCAAAAGGCGCTCCCATTTTGACTGATTGATCATGTGATCAGACGTGAACAGACGGATCACGTGATCGTTGATTTAATTACATATTTTGATACAAAAATATGAAATATGACATCTAAAGAGACAATTAAATCTTTTGTAAGTTATTGATTTCTGATTTCGACTTTTCAACACACACAACAAAAATGAGACATGGATACGAAACTACAAGTAAAGCTAGGATAGATGTTTACATAGAAAATAGGGGTAAAGTTGCGACATCATTTTAGTAAATGATTGAAACAACTGAACAAAATAACTGTTTTGTCGAGTTTTTTACGTCATATTTTAATGTTTTTATTCTTGCAAATACCGGTATTTTGTGAAACGAATGTCGGTACGGTTCTTGTACCGAGTATACCGGTTGCCAACCCTTCTCGCACTTGGAACTCTGCGATGAATTTTTGATAACATAAACGTCTCAAATATATACACTTTTCGTGTAATAGCACTTTATTTGAAGTCTTGAAATTTTTCATAAATGCATATATATATTTAACTACATCATATATTAACCAAAAGAAACTGCAAAAAAAAAAAAAAAACTGGTAATATAATGAGAGAGTTTTTGACGTCACATCTCGTAGGTGATTGTAAACGTCCCTATAAAAATATAAACACATTATGTGGCGGTTGAAATATTATCTCTTCAATATAAATCCATCTTTATCTATTTATTTTCTCATTCATGCAGGTCGTTTGTTTTTACTTACAATCAGATACGCGTAAAATATTTGACCTGCGTACTAGCTGGCCTACTAACTGACCCGAATACTTGTGTGCCTACTATGTGTAGATATAATGTTTTTGTTATAATAAATAAGCTCTGGTGGCATTCAAAGTCGATGTAAAATGAAATATGTTTCTTTTGGGGGATTTTATGAGAATTATAATAAACAATTACAACATTCAAAATATAGATCTACTATCGAGATAAATTGGTTGTGTATTGTGTCGGTTAGCTGCGATAACGTAGCTCTGGACGACGGACGGATAATTTTTGACAGATGGTCGTGCCGGAGAGCAGTGTAGGCAGGGTATGAATATTCGTTCTATGTGTCGGTATGTACGAGTTGTCTCCCGTGATTATGGAGATAGCCGCTTGAGGTACCAAACGATTGGTTCCGCAATGAAATCCTATAGCTGATGCTATAATGTGAGGCACGCCTCCCATAAAAAATAGCCTGTTATTGCTACAGTGTGTAACTGTTACATTACAACTGTGTCTATATATGAGCATGTGGCTTCAATTGACACGGTCAGTTAATTTTGTGATTACAACTAGGATACATCACTTCAAGAACAGTTACTGGTCATATCTGTCAACAAGATTTACTCACATGAAAGCCAATCGTAGCTGTCAGTACATCCAGTACCAGCATTTGTACTGCCGCCATCTTTAATTGTCAATACTAGTATATAAAGTCGTAAACTGCCACAAAAATCCGGATTTGGGTCAGAGAAAAATAAAAAAACACTTTCTAAGAAGTGTGTTTTATGTCACAATAGAACAAGTAGTAAAACAAAAATAATTAATAAATGAATGTGAAATTATTTTTTGAGAAAGAAAGGGAGATAATGTGATAAATAAATTTAGTTAACATAGCCTCAATATCACATCTGCATCATCGGTCAATCGAATGTTTGAAATACCTCACCTTTGACTGAACATCGCTAATACCATGGTGGAAAAAGACGTTCGCATACGTATTTACATCGAAAATTCATTGCAGACCCCAACATGGCTTTTCGTTGACCACGAATCTATGCACACTATCCAAGATTTGAAAAATGAATTAAGACGACGATTTTTTGGAAACAACAATTCATTTGTGCTGTTACTAGACGATTGTGTTTTACCAAAGTGTGAAAAAACAGTTATTTTACGAGATTATGACCATGTCGTTGTCAGGTAAATACAGATTACATTAATCCCTAAAATAACAGGAAGTGTTATTGCTTTAATCGAACATGTCTAGTTTCATCTATTA
>NW_022979575.1:104403-129385 GCF_902652985.1 Pecten maximus
TTTGTAAATTTTTCAGTAATTGCTTTTTCTATTAATTTTTGTTAATCTATAATTTTTTGTTTATATTTTTAATTTTCATTATTTCATAAATTTTTCAATTGTTTTCTTATTTTGTTTTCTTTAAATTTTTGACCATATTTCTTATTTTCTTTCTTTCAAAAAATTTTCAATTTTATTTTTTTTTGTAAATTTGTAATCAATACCCTTTTTCCATAAATTTTTGTACATCTTTTTGATTTTGTATTGTTTGATAATTTTTTGCTTTTTGTACCAAATTTTTTCTTCAACTTAATATTTTTGAATTCCTACTATTCCTAATATTTCTATCTATTTTTTGTTCGTCTGTTTGATTTGTATGTCTTCCATAAATTTTTGTAGATCTTTTGATTTTCATTTTCAATAGATTATTTAATCGTTTAATTTTAGTAAATTTTTGCTTCCATTCATTTTTTGTAAATTTTTGAATCAATTGAGTTTTTTTATTTTTGACTATTTTTATTTTCAGTCTTTCAAAATAATTTCCAATTGTTTTAATTATTTTTTTGTAATTTTTTAATAAATACCTTTCTATTCTTCAATAAATTATTCATCGTTGGATTTTGTAAATTTTTGCGCCCGTTTTTTTATAAATTTATTTTCTATAAATCTTTCTAGATCTTTTTGATTTCCTTTTCAATTATTTCATTTTTTGTAAATTTTTGCTACCGTTCAATTTTTAATATTTTAATCGATTTTGTTTTCTATAAATTTTAAACC
This sequence comes from Pecten maximus, assembly GCF_902652985.1. Classification (NCBI taxonomy): domain Eukaryota; kingdom Metazoa; phylum Mollusca; class Bivalvia; order Pectinida; family Pectinidae; genus Pecten; species Pecten maximus. Next base: position 105,160 of record NW_022979575.1, read on the forward strand.
ATATTTTGTTTTCAGTGTTTTATTCCTTTCTTTGTAAATTTTTAATCAATTCATTTTTCCATAAATTTTTGTACATCTTTCAGATTTTTATTCTTTGATAAATGTTTTAACTTAAATGGTTTATTTTTAGTAAATTTTTGCTCCATTCAATGTTGAATAAATTTTATTTTCTATAAATCTTTTAATAAATTTTTGACCATATTTTTTATTTCTTTCTTCTTTGATCAATTTTTTAATTGTTTTATTTTTAGTAAACTTTTGAATTTTGAATAATTTTATCTTCTATTTTTTGTTCGTCTATTTGATTTGTATTATTTCATTAATTTTTCCATTGTTTAATTTTTAATCAATTGGCATTTTTATAATTTCTTTGTAAATCTTTTTAATTCTTTCATAAATTTTTAATTTTCTCTTTTTTTGTAAATTTTTGCTTCCATTCAATTTTATTTCCTGAAGATCTTTCATTTTTCGTAATTTTTGCTTCCATTCAATTTTGAATAAATTTTATTTTCTATAAATCTTTTAATAAATTTTTGACCATATTTTTTATTTTCTTTCTTCTTTGATCAATTTTTTAATTGTTTTCTTTTGTAGTAAACTTTTGCTTCCATTCAATATTTTTGAATTTTCAATAATTTTATCTTCTTTTTTTTGTTCGTATATTTGATTTGTAGTATTTCATTAATTTTTCTATTGTTTAATTTTAATCAATGCATTTTTTATAATTTCTTTGGTAAATCTTTTTAATTCTTTCATAAATTTTTCAATTGTTTTCTCTTTTTTTTTGTAAATTTTTGCTTCCATTCAATTTTATTTCCTGAAGATCTTTCATTTTTCGTAAATTTTTGCTTCCATTCAATTTTGAATAAATTTTATTTTCTATAAATCTTTTAATAAATTTTTGACCATATTTTTTATTTACTTTCTTTGATCAATTTTTTAATTGTTTTATTTTAGTAAACTTTTGCTTCCATTCAATATTTTTGAATTTTGAATAATTTTATCTTCTATTTTTTGTTCGTATATTTGATTTGTATTATTTCATTAATTTTTCTATTGTTTAATTTTTAATCAATTGCATTTTTTATAATTTCTTTGTAAATCTTTTTAATTCTTTCATAAATTTTTCAATTGTTTTCTCTTTTTTTGTAAATTTTTGCTTCCATTCAATTTTATTTCCTGAAGATCTTTCATTTTTCGTAAATTTTTGCTTCCATTCAATTTTGAATAAATTTTATTTTCTATAAATCTTTTAATAAATTTTTGGCCATATTTTTTACTTACTTTCTTTGATCAATTTTTTAATTGTTTTATTTTTAGTAAACTTTTGCTTCCATTCAATATTTTTGAATTTTGAATAATTTTATCTTCTATTTTTTGTTCGTGTATTTGATTTGCATTATTTCATTAATTTTTCTATTGTTTAATTTTTAATCAATTGCATTTTTTGTAAATCTTTTTAATTCTTTCATAAATTTTTCAATTGTTTTCTCTTTTTTTTGTAAATTTTTGCTTCCATTCAATTTTATTTCCTGAACTTTCATTTTTCGTAAATTTTTGCTTCCGTTCAATTTTGAATCAATTTTGTTTTCTATAAATTTTTGACCAAACTTTCATTTTATTCAATTTTTTTAGCTTTAGTAAATTTTGTTTGCTTTCACTTTTTGTAAATTTTGATCAATACCTTTTATCTATGTTTGTACATCTTTTTGATTTTCATTCTATGATTTTTAGTAAAATCAATTTCATTTTGTATAAATCTTTCTAGATTCTAAGGAAATTCCTTTTTTAATAAATTTTTGCTTCCATTCAACTTTTGTAAAAATTTTTAATGAATTCTGTTGTCTATAATCCTTTTGATTTTCATTTTTAAATGAATTTTTCAATTGTTTGATTTTTAGTGAATATTTTGCTTTTTGTAAATTTTAAATAAATTGCTTTTTCTTAAAAATTTTTGTACATCTTTTTGATTTTATTCTTTAATAAATTTTTCAATGTTCAGTAAATTGTTGCTTCCATTCAATATTTTTGAATTTTGAATCAACTTTATTTTCTACAAATTTTGTACGTCTTTTTGATATTTATTTAATTTTGCTTCTATTTGAATATTTTTTGTACACAGTATATTTTTAAATTTTTAATTTCATTCGATTTTTAGTAGATAATCTATTTATATTTTGATAAAATTTTCATAATTTTGATTTTGTGTAAATTTTCGATTATTCAGATGAATTTATCTTTTTGCCTCTCAACTGATGAAGCCCGGGCAAATATATAATCGAAAGGCAGAAACTCAATTGCCATTTCAACTTTTTATCAAATTATTATTTTTTTCTGGCAATTGAAGTCTTGAGGTTATTACTCTAATAACTCCTAACAAAACAACACATACATGTTGCTAGTTTCAATGCACATGCTAGTCACAATGCACAAATACATGTTTTGATTATACGTACAAAGTTGTGTTGAAAAAGGAAGAGTACTTTAGTAGGAGTTGTCCGGACAAGATTATGGGACGGCAGACGGACAGGCCGATTCCAGTATACCGCCTTTAACTTTGTTACGGGGGGTATAATGACATTAGTAATCCTGGCACCACGGAAGAAGCCAAAAGACGTTACATCAATATGCTGCTTTGGTACCATCCTGGAAACCAAAAACGAGTACTCAACTTCGTCTAGTTAACTTGTTACGGATGGATGTGTCTCTTTTTGACATCTTCTTGTCAACAGAATAAAATTTACGGTAAGTCTTTATTAAGGATGACATTTCATTTGCTTATTTTCTTTGCAAAATGTTGTAAAATGGTCACCTTTACGTGGTAGGGTGGTAGATTTTCCTCATCCAAATTTCCAACTTTTAAATTTCGATAAATTGCAGGCCAGGAAAAGTACAGCCATTTCGATTTTTTTTCCAATGATAAACAACCACCATTGCTTTTTGCAGTGCTGAATACTATATCTACAAACTAAAGTTCGTCCAAACTCTCGATTTCAACTAATTACATACCATCAGGTGTCTAACATCACAAGTGCTTTACATTCTAACACTAGCTATATAGGTGTTTGACATTCTAGATGTCCTACTTTCTACCACCAGGTCTTATGTTCTACAACTAGATTTGTTACATTATACCAGTAGGTATCTTGCATTCTCCATTAGGTCTTTTATTCCACAGCTAGATTTACTAATTCTGTAAGAGGATGTATGATAGAGTTACTATCAGAGGATGTAGGATAGAGGTTGTTACTGTAAGAGGATGTATGATTGAGGTTGTTACTATAAGAGGGTGTATAAAAGAGGTCGTTGTTATAAGAAGCTGTATGATAGAGATAGTTAATGTAAGAGGATGTAGGATAGAGGTTGTTACTGTAGGAGGATGTAGGATAAAGGTTGTTACTATAAGAGATGTATGATAGAGATTGTTACTTGAAGAAGATGTATGAAAGAGGTAGTTAATGAAAGAGGATGTTTATTACTGTAGGAGGATGTAGAATAGAGGTTGTTATTGTGGAAGTATGTATGATAGAGGTTACTACTGAAAGAGGATGTAGAATAGAGGTCGTTACTGTAGGAGGATGTATTATAGAGGTTGTTACTTTGGGAGCATGTATGATAGAGGTTGTTACTGTAAGAGGATGTATGATAGAGGTTGTTATTATAAGAGGATGTATTGTAGAGATTGTTACTTCAAGACCATGTATGATAGAGGTTGTCACTATGAAATAATGCATGAGAAAGGTTGTTATCAAAAGAAGATGTATGATAGAGGTGAGTTTGTTACTGTAGGAAGATGTATTATAGAGGTATTACTGTAGGAGGATCTAGAATAGAAGTAGTTACTGAAAGAGGATATATGATAGATGTTGTTACTTTAGGAGCCTGTTGGATAGAGGTTGTTACTTTAGGAAGATTTATAGAGGTTGCTACTATAATACGAAGATGTATGAAAGAGGTTGTTACTGTAGGAGGATGTATCAAAGAGGTTGTTACTGTAAGAGGATATATGATAGAGGTTGTTACTGTAGGAGGATGTAGGATAAAGGTTGTCACTATAAGAGATGTATGATAAAGGTTGTCACTGTAAGAGGATATATGATTGAGGTTGTTACTATAAGAGGCTATATGATAGGGGTTGTTATTGTAGGAGAATGTAGAATAGAGGTTGTTAATGTGGGAGGCCGTATGATAGAAGTAGTTACTGTAAGAGGATGTATAATAGAGGTTGTTACTATAAAAGGATGCACGATAGAGGTTGTTTCTATAAGAAGATGTATGATAGAGGTTGTTACTTAAAGAGGATGTATGATAGAGGTTGTTACTGTAGGAGGATCTAGAATAGACGTTACTTTATAAGGCTGTAGGATAGAAGTTGTTACTGTAGGGGGACTTAGAATAGAAGTAGTTACTGAAAGAGGATGTATGATGGATGTTGTTACTTTAGGAGCCTGTATGATAGAGGTTGTTACTTTAGGAACATGAATTATAGAGGTTGTTACTATGAGAGGATGTGTGATAGAGGTTGTTACTATAAATGAATGTATGATAGAGGCTGTTTCTATAAGAGGATGTATGATAGAAGTTACTTTAGGATGGTGTATGATAGAGGTTGTTTCTTTTGGAGGCTGTATGATAAAGGTTGTTATTATAAGAAGCTGTATGATAGAGGTAGTTAATGTAAGAGGATGTAGGATAAAGGTTGTTACTTTAGGATGATGTATGAAAGAGGATGTAGGATAGAGTTTATAACTATAGGAGGATGTAGAATAGAGGTTGTTACTGTGGAAGGATGTATGATAGAGGTTACTATAAGGGGATATATGAAGAGGGTTCCGGGGGTTTTTTTTGTAAATTTGTAATCAATACCCAATTTCCATAATTTTTTGCACAACTTTTTGATTTTTATTCTTTATTAAAAATTTTTTTAATTTGTAGTAAATTTTGATCCCATTCATTATTTTTTTGATTTGACTAATTTTATCTTCTATTTATTGTTTCTCTTTGATTTTAATTTTTTCACAATTTTTTCAATTGTTTTTATTATGTAAATTTTTGCTTCCAATCATTTTTTGATTTTCTATAATCTTTGTACATCTTTTTTAATTTTCATTCTTCAATAAATTTTAAACTGCGATTTTTAGGAATTTTTTGCCTCCATTCAATTTTTGTAAATTTCTGTTTTTGTAAACTTTTCAGCAATTGCTTTTTCTATAAATTTTTGTTAATATTTTTAATTTTCATTCTTTCATAAATTTTTCAAATGTTTTCTTTTTAAAATTTTTGCTTCCATTCCATTTTGAATCAATTGTGTTTTCTATAAATTTTTGACTATATTTTTCATTTTCTTTCTTTCCAAAAATTTTCAATTCTTTTATTGTTTTGGTAAATTTTTGCTTCCATTCAATTTTTGTAAATTTGTAGTCAATACATTTTTTCTATAAATTTTTGTACATCTTTTTGTTTTTTATTCTTTGATAAATGTTTTGTTTGATTTTTACTACTTTTTTTCTTCCATTCAATATTTTTTAAATTCGAATTACTGTATCCTCTATTTTTTGTTTGTCTCTTTGATTTTAATTCTTTCATAATTTTTTCAATTATTTTTATTATTTTTATTTTGTAAATTTGTGCTTCCATTCAATTTTGAATCATCTTTGTACATCTTTGTGATTTATTTTCTTCAATAAATTTTAAACTGTATGAGTTTTAGAATTTGTTTTGCCTCCATTCAATTTTTGTAAATTTCATTTTTGTAAATTTTTCAGTAATTGCTTTTTCTATTAATTTTTGTTAATCTATAATTTTTTGTTTATATTTTTAATTTTCATTATTTCATAAATTTTTCAATTGTTTTCTTATTTTGTTTTCTTTAAATTTTTGACCATATTTCTTATTTTCTTTCTTTCAAAAAATTTTCAATTTTATTTTTTTTTGTAAATTTGTAATCAATACCCTTTTTCCATAAATTTTTGTACATCTTTTTGATTTTGTATTGTTTGATAATTTTTTGGTTTTTGTACCAAATTTTTTCTTCAACTTAATATTTTTGAATTCCTACTATTCCTAATATTTCTATCTATTTTTTGTTCGTCTGTTTGATTTGTATGTCTTCCATAAATTTTTGTAGATCTTTTTGATTTTCATTTTCAATAGATTATTTAATCGTTTTATTTTTAGTAAATTTTTGCTTCCATTCATTTTTTGTAAATTTTTGAATCAATTTAGTTTTTTTATTTTTTGACTATTTTTATTTTCATTCTTTCAAAATAATTTCCAATTGTTTTATTATTTTTTTGTAATTTTTTAATAAATACCTTTCTATTCTTCAATAAATTATTCAATCGTTTGATTTTGTAAATTTTTGCGCCCGTTTTTTTTATAAATTTTATTTTCTATAAATCTTTCTAGATCTTTTTGATTTTCCTTTTTCAATTATTTCATTTTTTGTAAATTTTTGCTACCGTTCAATTTTTAATATTTTAATCGATTTTGTTTTCTATAAATTTTAAACCATATTTTGTTTTCATTGTTTTATTCCTTTCTTTGTAAATTTTTAATCAATTCATTTTTCCATAAATTTTTGTACATCTTTCAGATTTTTATTCTTTGATAAATGTTTTAACTTAAATGGTTTATTTTTAGTAAATTTTTGCTTCCATTCAATGTTGAATAAATTTTATTTTCTATAAATCTTTTAATAAATTTTTGACCATATTTTTTATTTTCTTTCTTCTTTGATCAATTTTTTAATTGTTTTATTTTTAGTAAACTTTTGAATTTTGAATAATTTTATCTTCTATTTTTTGTTCGTCTATTTGATTTGTATTATTTCATTAATTTTTCCATTGTTTAATTTTTAATCAATTGCATTTTTTATAATTTCTTTGTAAATCTTTTTAATTCTTTCATAAATTTTTTAATTTTCTCTTTTTTTTTGTAAATTTTTGCTTCCATTCAATTTTATTTCCTGAAGATCTTTCATTTTTCGTAAATTTTTGCTTCCATTCAATTTTGAATAAATTTTATTTTCTATAAATCTTTTAATAAATTTTTGACCATATTTTTTATTTTCTTTCTTCTTTGATCAATTTTTTAATTGTTTTCTTTTTGTAGTAAACTTTTGCTTCCATTCAATATTTTTGAATTTTCAATAATTTTATCTTCTTTTTTTTGTTCGTATATTTGATTTGTATTATTTCATTAATTTTTCTATTGTTTAATTTTTAATCAATTGCATTTTTTATAATTTCTTTGTAAATCTTTTTAATTCTTTCATAAATTTTTCAATTGTTTTCTCTTTTTTTTTGTAAATTTTTGCTTCCATTCAATTTTATTTCCTGAAGATCTTTCATTTTTCGTAAATTTTTGCTTCCATTCAATTTTGAATAAATTTTATTTTCTATAAATCTTTTAATAAATTTTTGACCATATTTTTTATTTACTTTCTTTGATCAATTTTTTAATTGTTTTATTTTTAGTAAACTTTTGCTTCCATTCAATATTTTTGAATTTTGAATAATTTTATCTTCTATTTTTTGTTCGTATATTTGATTTGTATTATTTCATTAATTTTTCTATTGTTTAATTTTTAATCAATTGCATTTTTTATAATTTCTTTGTAAATCTTTTTAATTCTTTCATAAATTTTTCAATTGTTTTCTCTTTTTTTGTAAATTTTTGCTTCCATTCAATTTTATTTCCTGAAGATCTTTCATTTTTCGTAAATTTTTGCTTCCATTCAATTTTGAATAAATTTTATTTTCTATAAATCTTTTAATAAATTTTTGGCCATATTTTTTACTTACTTTCTTTGATCAATTTTTTAATTGTTTTATTTTTAGTAAACTTTTGCTTCCATTCAATATTTTTGAATTTTGAATAATTTTATCTTCTATTTTTTGTTCGTGTATTTGATTTGCATTATTTCATTAATTTTTCTATTGTTTAATTTTTAATCAATTGCATTTTTTGTAAATCTTTTTAATTCTTTCATAAATTTTTCAATTGTTTTCTCTTTTTTTGTAAATTTTTGCTTCCATTCAATTTTATTTCCTGAACTTTCATTTTTCGTAAATTTTTGCTTCCGTTCAATTTTGAATCAATTTTGTTTTCTATAAATTTTTGACCAAACTTTCATTTTATTCAATTTTTTTAGCTTTAGTAAATTTTGTTTGCTTTCACTTTTTGTAAATTTTGATCAATACCTTTTATCTATGTTTGTACATCTTTTTGATTTTCATTCTATGATTTTTAGTAAAATCAATTTCATTTTGTATAAATCTTTCTAGATTCTAAGGAAATTCCTTTTTTAATAAATTTTTGCTTCCATTCAACTTTTGTAAAATTTTTTAATGAATTCTGTTGTCTATAATCCTTTTGATTTTCATTTTTAAATGAATTTTTCAATTGTTTGATTTTTAGTGAATATTTTGCTTTTTGTAAATTTTAAATAAATTGCTTTTTCTTAAAAATTTTGGTACATCTTTTTGATTTTTATTCTTTAATAAATTTTTCAATGTTCAGTAAATTGTTGCTTCCATTCAATATTTTTGAATTTTGAATCAACTTTATTTTCTACAAATTTTTGTACGTCTTTTTGATATTTATTTAATTTTGGCTTCTATTTGATATTTTTTGTACACAGTATATTTTTTAAATTTTTAATTTCATTCGATTTTTAGTAGATAATCTATTTTATAATTTTGATAAAATTTTCATAATTTTGATTTTGTGTAAATTTTCGATTATTCAGATGAATTTATCTTTTTGCCTCTCAACTGATGAAGCCCGGGCAAATATATAATCGAAAGGGCAGAAACTCAATTGCCATTTCAACTTTTTATCAAATTATTATTTTTTTCTGGCAATTGAGTCTTGAGGTTATTACTCTAATAACTCCTAACAAAACAACACATACATGTTGCTAGTTTCAATGCACATGCTAGTCACAATGCACAAATACATGTTGTTTTGATTATACGTACAAAGTTGTGTTGAAAAAGGAAGAGTACTTTAGTAGGAGTTGTCCGGACAAGATTATGGGACGGCAGACGGACAGGCCGATTCCAGTATACCGCCTTTAACTTTGTTACGGGGGTATAATGACATTAGTAATCCTGGCACCACGGAAGAAGCCAAAAGACGTTACATCAATATGCTGCTTTGGTACCATCCTGGAAACCAAAAACGAGTACTCAACTTCGTCTAGTTAACTTGTTACGGATGGATGTGTCTCTTGTTGACATCTTCTTGTCAACAGAATAAAATTTACGGTAAGTCTTTATTAAGGATGACATTTCATTTGCTTATTTTCTTTGCAAAATGTTGTAAAATGGTCACCTTTACGTGGTAGGGTGGTAGATTTTCCTCATCCAAATTTCAACTTTTAAATTTCGATAAATTGCAGGCCAGGAAAGTACAGCCATTTCGATTTTTTTCCAATGATAAACACCACCATTGCTTTTTGCAGTGCTGAATACTATATCTACAAACTAAAGTTCGTCCAAACTCTCGATTTCAACTAATTACATACCATCAGGTGTCTAACATCACAAGTGCTTTACATTCTAACACTAGCTATATAGGTGTTTGACATTCTAGATGTCCTACTTTCTACCACCAGGTCTTATGTTCTACAACTAGATTTGTTACATTATACCAGTAGGTATCTTGCATTCTACCATTAGGTCTTTTATTCCACAGCTAGATTTACTAAATTCTGTAAGAGGATGTATGATAGAGGTTACTATCAGAGGATGTAGGATAGAGGTTGTTACTGTAAGAGGATGTATGATTGAGGTTGTTACTATAAGAGGGTGTATAAAAGAGGTCGTTGTTATAAGAAGCTGTATGATAGAGATAGTTAATGTAAGAGGATGTAGGATAGAGGTTGTTACTGTAGGAGGATGTAGGATAAAGGTTGTTACTATAAGAGATGTATGATAGAGATTGTTACTTGAAGATGTATGAAAGAGGTAGTTAATGAAAGAGGATGTTTATTACTGTAGGAGGATGTAGAATAGAGGTTGTTATTGTGGAAGTATGTATGATAGAGGTTACTATAAGGGGATTTATGATAGAGGTTGTTACTGAAAGAGGATGTAGAATAGAGGTCGTTACTGTAGGAGGATGTATTATAGAGGTTGTTACTTTGGGAGCATGTATGATAGAGGTTGTTACTGTAAGAGGATGTATGATAGAGGTTGTTATTATAAGAGGATGTATTGTAGAGATTGTTACTTCAAGACCATGTATGATAGAGGTTGTCACTATGAAATAATGCATGAGAAAGGTTGTTATCAAAAGAAGATGTATGATAGAGGTGAGTTTGTTACTGTAGGAAGATGTATTATAGAGGTATTACTGTAGGAGGATCTAGAATAGAAGTAGTTACTGAAAGAGGATATATGATAGATGTTGTTACTTTAGGAGCCTGTTGGATAGAGGTTGTTACTTTAGGAAGATTTATAGAGGTTGCTACTATAATACGAAGATGTATGAAAGAGGTTGTTACTGTAGGAGGATGTATCAAAGAGGTTGTTACTGTAAGAGGATATATGATAGAGGTTGTTACTGTAGGAGGATGTAGGATAAAGGTTGTCACTATAAGAGATGTATGATAAAGGTTGTCACTATAAGATGATGTATGATTGAGGTTGTTACTATAAGAGGCTATATGATAGGGGTTGTTATTGTAGGGGAATGTAGAATAGAGGTTGTTAATGTGGGAGGCCGTATGATAGAAGTAGTTACTGTAAGAGGATGTATAATAGAGGTTGTTACTATAAAAGGATGCACGATAGAGGTTGTTTCTATAAGAAGATGTATGATAGAGGTTGTTACTTAAAGAGGATGTATGATAGAGGTTGTTACTGTAGGAGGATCTAGAATAGACGTTACTTTATAAGGCTGTAGGATAGAAGTTGTTACTGTAGGGGGACTAAGAATAGAAGTAGTTACTGAAAGAGGATGTATGATGGATGTTGTTACTTTAGGAGCCTGTAGGATAGAGGTTGTTACTTTAGGAACATGAATTATAGAGGTTGTTACTATGAGAGGATGTGTGATAGAGGTTGTTACTATAAATGAATGTATGATAGAGGCTGTTTCTATAAGAGGATGTATGATAGAAGTTACTTTAGGATGGTGTATGATAGAGGTTGTTTCTTTTGGAGGCTGTATGATAAAGGTTGTTATTATAAGAAGCTGTATGATAGAGGTAGTTAATGTAAGAGGATGTAGGATAAAGGTTGTTACTTTAGGATGATGTATGAAAGAGGATGTAGGATAGAGTTTATAACTATAGGAGGATGTAGAATAGAGGTTGTTACTGTGGAAGGATGTATGATAGAGGTTACTATAAGGGGATATATGATAGAGGTTGTTACTGCAAGAGGATGTTGGATAGAGTTTGCAACTATTACAGGTTGTATGATAGAGGTTCTTACAATTACAGGATGTATGATAGAGGTGGTTTCTATAAGAGGATGCATGATAGAGGTGGTTTCTATAAGAGGATGTATTATAGAGGTTGCAACTGTTGGAGGATGTATGATAGAGGTCGTTACTGTAGGAGGATGTATGATAGAGGTCGTTACTGTTGGAGGATGTATTATAGAGGTCGTTACTGCAGGAGGATGTATTCTAGAGGTTGTTACTTTGGGAGTATGTATGATAGAGGTTGTTACTGTAAGAGGATGTATGATAGAGGTTGTTACTTTGGAAGCCTGTATGAAAGAGTTTGTTGCTATAAGAGGCTGTATGATAGAGTTTGTTACTGTAGGATGATGTTTGATAGAGGTTGTTACTATAGGATGATGTATGATAGAGGTCGTTTCTTTTGCAGGCTGTATGATAAAGGTTCTTACTATAAGAGGGTGTATGATAGAGGTAGTTATTGAAGGAGAATGTAGAATAGAGGTTGTTAATGTGGGAGGCCGTAGGATAGAGGTAGTTACTGTAAGAGGATGTATGATAGAGGTTCTTTCTATAAGAGGATGTATGATAGAGGTTGTTACTTAAAGAGGATGTATTATAGAGGTTGTTACTGTAAGAGGATGTATGATAGAGGTTACTATAAGAGCATTGATGATAGAGGTTGTTACTGTAGGAGGATCTAGAATAGACGTTACTTTATAAGGATGTATGATAGATGTTGCTACTTTAGGAGCCTGTAGGATAGAGGTTGTTACTTTAGGAAGATGTTTTATACAGGTTGTTACTATGAGAGGATGTGCGATAGCGGTTGTTACTATAAGTGAATGTATGATAGAGGCTGTTTCTATGAGAGGATGTATGATAGAGGCTGTTACTATAGCAGGATGTATGATAGAGGTTGTTACTTTGGCAGCCTGTATGAAAGAGTTTGTTGCTATAAGAGGCTGTATGATAGAGTTTGTTACTGTAGGATGATGTATGATAGAGGTTGTTACTATAGGATGATGTATGATAGAGGTTGTTTCTTTTGCAGGCTGTATGATAAAGGTTCTTACTATAAGAGGGTGTATGATAGAGGTTGTTGTTATAAAAAGCTGTAGGATAGAGGTAGTTACTATAAGAGGATGTATGATTGAGGTTGTTATTAAGAGGATGTATGATTGAGGTTGTTGCTATAAGAGGCTATATGATAGAGGTTGTTATTGAAGGAGAATGTAGAATAGAGGTTGTTAATGTGGGAGGCCGTAGGATAGAGGTAGTTACTGTAAGAGGATGTATGATAGAGGTTCTTTCTATAAGAGGATGTATGATAGAGGTTGTTACTTAAAGAGGATGTATGATAGAGGTTGTTACTGTAAGAGGATGTATGATAGAGGTTACTATAAGAGCATTGATGATAGACGTTGTTACTGTAGGAAGATCTAGAATACACGTTACTTTATAAGGCTGTAGGATAGAGGTTGTTACTTAAAGAGGATGTATGATAGAGGTTGTTACTGTAGGAGGATCTAGAATAAACGTTACTTTATAAGGATGTAGGATAGAGGTTGTTACTGTAGTGGGATTTAGAATAGAAGTAGTTACTGAAAGAGGATGTATGATAGAGGCTGTTACTATAGCAGGATGTAGGATAGAGGTTGTTACTTTAGGAAGATGTTTTATAGAGGTTGTTACTATGAGAGGATGTGTGATAGCGGTTGTTACTATAAGTGAATGTATGATAGAGGCTGTTTCTATGAGAGGATGTATTATAGAGGCTGTTACTATAGCAGGACGTATGATAGAGGTTGTTACTTTGGAAGGTTGTATGAAAGAGGTTGTTATTTTAAGAGGATGTATGATAGAGGTTGTTACTGTAGGAGGATGTATGAAAGAGGTTGTTACTATAAGAGGATGTATGATAGAGGTTGTTATTGCAGGAGGATGTATGAAAGAGGTTGTTACTATAAGAGGATGTATGATAGAGGTTGTTATTGCAGGAGGATGTATGAAAGTAGTTGTTACTATAAGAGGATATATGATAGAGGTTGTTACTGTAAGATGATATATGATAGAGGTTGTTACGGTAGGAGGATATATGATAGAGGTCGTTACTGTAAGAGGATGTATGATAGAGGTTGTTACTATAAGAGGGTGTATGATTGAGGTTGTTATAAGAAGCTGTATGATAGAGGTAGTTAATGTAAGAGGATGTAGGATAAAGGTTGTTACTTTAGGAGCCTGTAGGATAGAGGTTGTTACTTTAGGAACATGTATTATAGAGGTTGTTACTATGAGAGGATGTGTGATAGCGGTTGTTACTATAAGTGAATGTATGGTAGAGGCTGTTTCTATGAGAGGATGTATGATAGAGGCTGTTACTATAGCAGGATGTATGATAGAGGTTGTTACTTTGGAAGGTTGTATGAAAGAGGTTGTTATTTTAAGAGGATGTATGATAGAGGTTGTTACTTTGAAAGGTTGTTTGAAAGACATTGTTATTTTAAGAGGATGTATGATAGAGGTTGTTACTATAAGAGGATGTATGATAGATGTTGTTATTGCAGGAGGATGTATGAAAGAGGTTGTTACTATAAGAGGATGTATGATAGATGTTGTTATTGCAGGAGGATGTATGAAAGAGGTTGTTACTATAAGAGGATGTATGATAGAGGTTGTTATTGCAGGAGGATGTATGAAAGAGGTTGTTACTATAACAGGATATATGATAGAGGTTGTTACTGTAAGAGTATAAATGATAGAGGTTGTTACTGTAGGAGGATATATGATAGAGGTCGTTACTGTAAGAGGATGTATGATTGAGGTTGTTATAAGAAGCTGTATGATAGAGGTAGTTAATGTAAGAGGATGTAGGATAAAGGTTGTTACTTTAGGATGATGTATGATAGAGGTTGTTACTATAAGAGGATGTATGATAGATGTTGTTATCGCAGGAGGATGTATGAAAGAGGTTGTTACTATAAGAGGATGTAGGATAGAGGTTGTTATTGCAGGAGGATGTATGAAAGAGGTTGTTACTATAAGAGGATATATGATAGAGGTTGTTACTGTAAGAGGATATATGATAGAGGTTGTTACGGTAGGAGGATATATGATAGAGGTTGTTACTGTAAGAGGATGTATGATAGAGGTTGTTACTATAAGAGGGTGTAGGATTCAGGTTGTTATAAGAAGCTGTATGATAGAGGTAGTTAATGTAAGAGGATGTAGGATAAAGGTTGTTACTTTAGGAGCCTGTAGGATAGAGGTTGTTACTTTAGGAACATGTATTATAGAGGTTGTTACTATGAGAGGATGTGTGATAGCGGTTGTTACTATAAGTGAATGTATGGTAGAGGCTGTTTCTATGAGAGGATGTATGATAGAGGCTGTTACTATAGCAGGGTGTATGATAGAGGTTGTTACTTTGGAAGGTTGTATGAAAGAGGTTATTATTTTAAGAGGATGTATGATAGAGGTTGTTACTTTGAAAGGTTGTTTGAAAGACATTGTTATTTTAAGAGGATGTATGATAGAGGTTGTTATTTTAAGAGGATGTATGATAGAGGTTGTTACTTTGAAAGGTTGTTTGAAAGACATTGTTATTTTAAGAGGATGTATGATAGAGGTTGTTACTATAAGAGGATGTATGATAGATGTTGTTATTGCAGGAGGATGTATGAAAGAGGTTGTTACTATAAGAGGATGTATGATAGATGTTGTTATTGCAGGAGGATGTATGAAAGAGGTTGTTACTATAAGAGGATGTATGATAGAGGTTGTTATTGCAGGAGGATGTATGAAAGAGGTTGTTACTATAACAGGATATATGATAGAGGTTGTTACTGTAAGAGTATAAATGATAGAGGTTGTTACTGTAGGAGGATATATGATAGAGGTCGTTACTGTAAGAGGATGTATGATTGAGGTTGTTATAAGAAGCTGTATGATAGAGGTAGTTAATGTAAGAGGATGTAGGATAAAGGTTGTTACTTTAGGGTGATGTATGATAGAGGTTGTTACTTTAAGATGATGTATAATAGAGGTTGTTTCTTTTGGAAGCTGTATGATAAAGGTTGTTATTATAAAAGGATGTATGATAGAGGTTGTTTCTATAAGAGGATGTAAGATAGCGGCTGTTACTTTAAGAAGATATATGAAAGAGGTAGTTAATGAAAGAGGATGTAGGATAGAGTTTATTTCTGTAGGAGAATGTAGAAAAGAGGTTGTTACTGTGGAAGGATATATGATAGAGGTTACTATAAGGGGATATATGATAGAGGTTGTTACTGCAAGAGGATGTTAGATAGAGTTTGTAACTATTAGAGGATGTATGATAGAGGTGGTTACTATAAGAGGATGTATGATAGAGTTTATTACTATAGGAGGATATAGAATAGAGGTCGTTACTGAGGGAGGATGTATGATAGAGGTCGTTACTGAGCGAGGATGTATGATAAAGGTTGTTACTGTAGGAGGATGTATGATAGAGGTTGTTATTATAAGAGGATGTATTGTAGAGATTGTTTCTTCAAGACCATGCATGAGAGAGGTTGTTATCAAAAGATGATGTATGATAGAGGTGAGTTTGTTACTGTAGGAAGATGTATTATAGAGGTTTTTACTGTAGGAGGATCTAGAATAGAAGTAGTTACTGTAAGAGGATGTATGATAGATGTTGTTACTTTAGGAGCCTGTAGGATAGAGGTTGTTACTTTAGGAAGATGTATTATAGAGGTTGTTACTATAAGAGGTTGTTACTGTAGGAGGATGTATGAAAGAGGTTGTTACTGTAAGAGGATATATGATAGAGGTTGTTACTGTAGGAGGATGTAGGATAAAGGTTGTCACTATAAGAGATGTATGATAAAGGTTGTCACTATAAGAGGATGTATGATAGAGGTTGTTACTATAAGAGGCTATATGATAGGGTTGTTATTGTAGGAGAATGTAGAATAGAGGTTGTTAATGTGGGAGGCCGTATGATAGAAGTAGTTACTGTAAGAGGATGTATAATAGAGGTTGTTACTATAAAAGGATGCACGATAGAGGTTGTTTCTATAAGCAGATGTATGATAGAGGTTGTTACTTAAAGAGGATGTATGATAGAGGTTGTTACTGTTGGAGGATCTAGAATAGACGTTACTTTATAAGGCTGTAGGATAGAGGTTGTTACTGTAGTGGGATTTAGAATAGAAGTAGTTACTGAAAGAGGATGTATGATAGATGTTGCTACTTTAGGAGCCTGTAGGATAGAGGTTGTTACTTTAGGAACATGTAATATAGAGGTTGTTACTTTGAGAGGATGTATGATAGAGGCCGTTACTATAGCAGGATGTATGATAGAGGTTGTTACTTTGGAAGGTTGTATGAAAGAGGTTGTTATTTTAAATTTCTTTTGGAGGCTGTATGATAGAGGTTGTTACTATAAGAGGATGTATGATAGAGGTTGTTATTAAAAGAGGATGTACGATAGAGGTTGTAACTGTAAGAGGATGTATGATAGAGGTTACTATAAGAGCATACATTAATGTAGATGATAGAGGTTGTTACTGTAGGAGGATCTAGAATAGACGTTACTTTATAAGGCTGTAGGATAGAGGTTGTTACTGTAGGGGGATTTAGAATAGAAGTAGTTACTGAAAGAGGATGTATGATAGATGTTATTGCTTTAGGAGCCTGTAGGATAGAGGTTGTTACTTTAGGAAGATGTATTATAGAGGCTGTTTCTATGAGAGGATGTATGATAGAGGCTGTTACTATAGCAGGATGTATGATAGAGGTTGTTACTTTGGAAGGTTGTATGAAAGAGGTTGTTATTTTAAGAGGATGTATGATAGAGGTTGTTAATTTGGAAGGTTGTATGAAAGACATTATTTTTAGAGGATGTATGATCGAGGTTGTTACTATAAGAGGATCTTTGATAGAGGTTGTTACTGTAGGAGGATGTAGGATAGAGGTTGTAACTGTAATAGGATTATGATAGAGGTAATTACTTTTGGAGGCTGTATGATAGAGGTTGTTACTATAAGAGGATGTATGATAGAGGTTGTTATTAAAAGAGGATGTACGATAGAGGTTGTTACTATAAGAGGATGTATGATAGATGTTTTTATCGCAGGAGGATGTATGAAACAGGTTGTTACTATAAGAGGATGTAGGATAGAGGTTGTTATTGCAGGAGGATGTATGAAAGAGGTTGTTACTATCAGAGGATATATGATAAAGGTTGTTACTGTAAGAGGATATATGATAGAGGTTGTTACAGTAGGAGGATATATGATAGAGGTTGTTACTGTAAGAGGATGTATGATAGAGGTTGTTACTATAAGAGGGTGTAGGATTGAGGTTGTTATAAGAAGCTGTATGATAGAGGTAGTTAATGTAAGAGGATGTAGGATAAAGGTTGTTACTTTAGGAGCCTGTAGGATAGAGGTTGTTACTTTAGGAACATGTATTATAGAGGTTGTTACTATGAGAGGATGTGTGATAGCGGTTGTTACTATAAGTGAATGTATGGTAGAGGCTGTTTCTATGAGAGGATGTATGATAGAGGCTGTTACTATAGCAGGATGTATGATAGAGGTTGTTACTTTGGAAGGTTGTATGAAAGAGGTTGTTATTTTAAGAGGATGTATGATAGAGGTTCTTACTTTGAAAGGTTGTTTGAAAGACATTGTTATTTTAAGAGGATGTATGATAGTGGTTGTTACTATAAGAGGATGTATGATAGATGTTGTTATTGCAGGAGGATGTATGAAAGAGGTTGTTACTATAAGAGGATGTATGATAGATGTTGTTATTGCAGGAGGATGTATGAAAGAGGTTGTTACTATAAGAGGATGTATGATAGAGGTTGTTATTGCAGGAGGATGTATGAAAGAGGTTGTTACTATAACAGGATATATGATAGAGGTTGTTACTGTAAGAGTATAAATGATAGAGGTTGTTACTGTAGGAGGATATATGATAGAGGTCGTTACTGTAAGAGGATGTATGATTGAGGTTGTTATAAGAAGCTGTATGATAGAGGTAGTTAATGTAAGAGGATGTAGGATAAAGGTTGTTACTTTAGGATGATGTATGATAGAGGTTGTTACTATAAGAGGATGGATGATAGATGTTGTTATCGCAGGAGGATGTATGAAAGAGGTTGTTACTATAAGAGGATGTAGGATAGAGGTTGTTATTGCAGGAGGATGTATGAAAGAGGTTGTTACTATAAGAGGATATATGATAGAGGTTGTTACTGTAAGAGGATATATGATAGAGGTTGTTACGGTAGGAGGATATATGATAGAGGTTGTTACTGTAAGAGGATGTATGATAGAGGTTGTTACTATAAGAGGGTGTAGGATTCAGGTTGTTATAAGAAGCTGTATGATAGAGGTAGTTAATGTAAGAGGATGTAGGATAAAGGTTGTTACTTTAGGAGCCTGTAGGATAGAGGTTGTTACTTTAGGAACATGTATTATAGAGGTTGTTACTATGAGAGGATGTGTGATAGCGGTTGTTACTATAAGTGAATGTATGGTAGAGGCTGTTTCTATGAGAGGATGTATGATAGAGGCTGTTACTATAGCAGGATGTATGATAGAGGTTGTTACTTTGGAAGGTTGTATGAAAGAGGTTGTTATTTTAAGAGGATGTATGATAGAGGTTGTTACTTTGAAAGGTTGTTTGAAAGACATTGTTATTTTAAGAGGATGTATGATAGAGGTTGTTACTTTGAAAGGTTGTTTGAAAGACATTGTTATTTTAAGAGGATGTATGATAGAGGTTGTTACTATAAGAGGATGTATGATAGATGTTGTTATTGCAGGAGGATGTATGAAAGAGGTTGTTACTATAAGAGGATGTATGATAGAGGTTGTTATTGCAGGAGGATGTATGAAAGAGGTTGTTACTATAACAGGATATATGATAGAGGTTGTTACTATAACAGGATATATGATAGAGGTTGTTACTGTAAGAGTATAAATGATAGAGGTTGTTACTGTAGGAGGATATATGATAGAGGTCGTTACTGTAAGAGGATGTATGATTGAGGTTGTTATAAGAAGCTGTATGATAGAGGTAGTTAATGTAAGAGGATGTAGGATAAAGGTTGTTACTTTAGGATGATGTATGATAGAGGTTGTTACTTTAAGATGATGTATAATAGAGGTTGTTTCTTTTGGAAGCTGTATGATAAAGGTTGTTATTATAAAAGGATGTATGATAGAGGTTGTTTCTATAAGAGGATGTAAGATAGTGGCTGTTACTTTAAGAAGATATATGAAAGAGGTAGTTAATGAAAGAGGATGTAGGATAGAGTTTATTTCTGTCGGAGGATGTAGAAAAGAGGTTGTTACTGTGGAAGGATATATGATAGAGGTTACTATAAGGGGATATATGATAAAGGTTGTTACTGCAAGAGGATGTTAGATAGAGTTTGTAACTATTAGAGGATGTATGATAGAGGTGGTTACTATAAGAGGATGTATGATAGAGTTTATTACTATAGGAGGATATAGAATAGAGGTCGTTACTGAGGGAGGATGTATGATAGAGGTCGTTACTGAGCGAGGATGTATGATAAAGGTTGTTACTGTAGGAGGATGTATGATAGAGGTTGTTATTATAAGAGGATGTATTGTAGAGATTGTTTCTTCAAGACCATGCATGAGAGAGGTTGTTATCAAAAGATGATGTATGATAGAGGTGAGTTTGTTACTGTAGGAAGATGTATTATAGAGGTTTTTACTGTAGGAGGATCTAGAATAGAAGTAGTTACTGTAAGAGGATGTATGATAGATGTTGTTACTTTAGGAGCCTGTAGGATAGAGGTTGTTACTTTAGGAAGATGTATTATAGAGGTTGTTACTATAAGAGGATGTATGAAAGAGGTTGTTACTGTAGGAGGATGTATGAAAGAGGTTGTTACTGTAAGAGGATATATGATAGAGGTTGTTACTGTAGGAGGATGTAGGATAAAGGTTGTCACTATAAGAGATGTATGATAAAGGTTGTCACTATAAGAGGATGTATGATAGAGGTTGTTACTATAAGAGGCTATATGATAGGGTTGTTATTGTAGGAGAATGTAGAATAGAGGTTGTTAATGTGGGAGGCCGTATGATAGAAGTAGTTACTGTAAGAGGATGTATAATAGAGGTTGTTACTATAAAAGGATGCACGATAGAGGTTGTTTCTATAAGCAGATGTATGATAGAGGTTGTTACTTAAAGAGGATGTATGATAGAGGTTGTTACTGTTGGAGGATCTAGAATAGACGTTACTTTATAAGGCTGTAGAATAGAGGTTGTTACTGTAGTGGGATTTAGAATAGAAGTAGTTACTGAAAGAGGATGTATGATAGATGTTGCTACTTTAGGAGCCTGTAGGATAGAGGTTGTTACTTTAGGAACATGTAATATAGAGGTTGTTACTTTGAGAGGATGTATGATAGAGGCCGTTACTATAGCAGGATGTATGATAGAGGTTGTTACTTTGGAAGGTTGTATGAAAGAGGTTGTTATTTTAAATTTCTTTTGGAGGCTGTATGATAGAGGTTGTTACTATAAGAGGATGTATGATAGAGGTTGTTATTAAAAGAGGATGTACGATAGAGGTTGTAACTGTAAGAGGATGTATGATAGAGGTTACTATAAGAGCATACATTAATGTAGATGATAGAGGTTGTTACTGTAGGAGGATCTAGAATAGACGTTACTTTATAAGGCTGTAGGATAGAGGTTGTTACTGTAGGGGGATTTAGAATAGAAGTAGTTACTGAAAGAGGATGTATGATAGATGTTATTGCTTTAGGAGCCTGTAGGATAGAGGTTGTTACTTTAGGAAGATGTATTATAGAGGCTGTTTCTATGAGAGGATGTATGATAGAGGCTGTTACTATAGCAGGATGTATGATAGAGGTTGTTACTTTGGAAGGTTGTATGAAAGAGGTTGTTATTTTAAGAGGATGTATGATAGAGGTTGTTAATTTGGAAGGTTGTATGAAAGACATTATTTTTAGAGGATGTATGATCGAGGTTGTTACTATAAGAGGATCTTTGATAGAGGTTGTTACTGTAGGAGGATGTAGGATAGAGGTTGTAACTGTAATAGGATTATGATAGAGGTAATTACTTTTGGAGGCTGTATGATAGAGGTTGTTACTATAAGAGGATGTATGATAGAGGTTGTTATTAAAAGAGGATGTACGATAGAGGTTGTTACTTTAGGATAGTGTATGATAAAGGTTGTTTCTTTTGGAGGCTGTATGATAAAGGTTGTTACTATAAGAGGATGTATGATTGAGGTTGTTACTATAACAGGGTGTATGATAGAGGTCGTTAATGTAAGAGGATGTGGGATAGAGGTTGTTACTTTAGGATGATGTGTGATAGAGGTTGTTTCTTTTCGAGGCTGTATGATAAAGGTTGTTACTTTAAGAGGATGTATGAAAGAGGTAGTTAATGAAAGAGGATGTAGGATAGAGTTTATAACTATAGGAGGATGTAGAATAGAGGTTGTTACTATGGAAGGATGTATGATAGAGGTTACTATAAGGGGATATATGATAGAGGTTGTTACTGCAAGAGGATGTTGGATAGAGTTTGCAACTATTAGAGGTTGTATGATAGAGGTTCTTATAATTACAGGATGTATGATAGAGGTGGTTACTATAAGAGGATGTATGATAGAGGTGGTTTCTATAAGAGGCTGTATTATAGAGGTTGCAACTGTTGGAGGATATATGATAGAGGTCGTTACTGTAGGAGGATGTATGATAGAGGTCATTACTGTAGGAGGATGTATGATAGAGGTTATTACTGTAGGAGGATGTATGATAGAGGTCATTACTGTAGGAGGATGTATGATAGAGGTCATTACTGTGGGAGGATGTATTACAGAGGTCGTTACTGTGGGAGGATGTATTACAGAGGTCGTTACTGTGGGAGGATGTATGATAGAGGTCGTTACTGCGGGAGTATGTTTGATAAAGGTTGTTACTATAAGAGGATGTATGATTGAGGTTGTTACTATAAGAGGATGTATGATAGAGGTCGTTGTTATAAGAAGCTGTATAATAGAGGTTGTTATTGTAGGAGAATGTAGAATAGAGGTTGCTAATGTGGGAGGCCGTAGGATAGAGGTTGTTACTGTTAGAGGATGTATAATAGAGGTTGTTACTGTTGGAGGATGTAGGATAGAATTGTAAATGACTATTAGAGGATGTATGATAGAGGTTGTTACTATAAAAGGATGCATTATAGAGGATATTTCTATAAGATGATGCATGATAGAGGTTGTTACTTTAAGAGGATGTATGATAGAGGTAGTTAATGTAAGAGGATGTAAGATAGAGTTTATTACTGTAGGAGGATGTAGAATAGAGGTTGTTACAGTGGAAGGATGTATGATTGAGGTTGTTATGTAAGAGGATATAGGATAGAGGTTTTTACTGCAGGAGGATATATTATAGAGGTTTTTTCTGTAGGAGGATGTAGAATAGACATTACTGTAGAAGACTGTAGGATAGAGGTTGTTACTGTAGAGGGATTTAGAATAAAAGTAGTTACTGTAAGAGGATTTATGATAGATGTTGTTACTTTAGGAGCCTGTAGGATAGAGGTTGTTACTGTAGGAGCCTGTAGGATAGAGGTTGTTACTATAAGAGGATGTATGATAGAGGTTGTTATTAAAAGAGGATGTACGATAGAGGTTGTTACTTTAGGATAGTGTATGATAAAGGTTGTTTCTTTTGGAGGCTGTATGATAAAGGTTGTTACTATAAGAGGATGTATGATTGAGGTTGTTACTATAACAGGGTGTATGATAGAGGTCGTTAATGTAAGAGGATGTGGGATAGAGGTTGTTACTTTAGGATGATGTGTGATAGAGGTTGTTTCTTTTCGAGGCTGTATGATAAAGGTTGTTACTTTAAGAGGATGTATGAAAGAGGTAGTTAATGAAAGAGGATGTAGGATAGAGTTTATAACTATAGGAGGATGTAGAATAGAGGTTGTTACTATGGAAGGATGTATGATAGAGGTTACTATAAGGGGATATATGATAGAGGTTGTTACTGCAAGAGGATGTTGGATAGAGTTTGCAACTATTAGAGGTTGTATGATAGAGGTTCTTATAATTACAGGATGTATGATAGAGGTGGTTACTATAAGAGGATGTATGATAGAGGTGGTTTCTATAAGAGGCTGTATTATAGAGGTTGCAACTGTTGGAGGATGTATGATAGAGGTCGTTACTGTAGGAGGATGTATGATAGAGGTCATTACTGTAGGAGGATGTATGATAGAGGTTATTACTGTAGGAGGATGTATGATAGAGGTCATTACTGTAGGAGGATGTATGATAGAGGTCATTACTGTGGGAGGATGTATTACAGAGGTCGTTACTGTGGGAGGATGTATGATAGAGGTCGTTACTGTGGGAGTATGTTTGATAAAGGTTGTTACTATAAGAGGATGTATGATTGAGGTTGTTACTATAAGAGGATGTATGATAGAGGTCGTTGTTATAAGAAGCTGTATAATAGAGGTTGTTATTGTAGGAGAATGTAGAATAGAGGTTGCTAATGTGGGAGGCCGTAGGATAGAGGTTGTTACTGTTAGAGGATGTATAATAGAGGTTGTTACTGTTGGAGGATGTAGGATAGAATTGTAAATGACTATTAGAGGATGTATGATAGAGGTTGTTACTATAAAAGGATGCATTATAGAGGATATTTCTATAAGATGATGCATGATAGAGGTTGTTACTTTAAGAGGATGTATGATAGAGGTAGTTAATGTAAGAGGATGTA
>NW_022979576.1:0-33028 GCF_902652985.1 Pecten maximus
ACCGTGATATCATTATAACTGTCCCGGTTCTTACTTTGTGTTCGATACTCCTTAATACAACTATGGTACATTGTTATCAGCAACGCCAATGAGTTCTGAGACTGTATATCAGCATCATAATTAAATGAAAGGTAAAACCTTTCCCTGTTGAGAAAATATTTTATTGTGTATTTCAATTGAAACCAAAGTCAATAAAACGGAGATAGCATGACTGAAATTCATACAGATCGATTTTGAGGTCTTCACTGCATGTATCATTTCACAAGAGTGTGTATAGATGAGTTGATAATATTAAGAGTGATTTATCAAAACAAGGGACGGCGTTGGTTTCGGTTGAAGAACTATACTAAATACACATCCATTTTACGATTACAGATATAAGTTGATAAATTCATGTGATAGTATTGATAATGATTAAATATATTATCACACCTGTTCAATTTGACGCTGTCAAAATAGAAAGAAAATTATATTATATTCACGTCATCGTAGCCTCGCTTGCGTGAAACAGAACATCTACTCCACCTTTGGGTACAGATCATTCTACAGTGTACATGTATAATGAATTGTTCCGTGGGGATTATTGCAACGACACTGTTTGGGGATATTTAGTTTGAAAGTCAATTTAATGATCCCGGGCACTGAACACCAACTTTACATAGCAACAAAACGGCCGTCAATTTTTGAACTGAAGACAACTTACTAGGAACTTAATACATTCGCAGGTAGTTAATTGGACAATTACGGGAAACATTTACAGGACGTTCATGAATTCAAATATAAGATATACTTGGAGGGGGATCCATAATGACTGAAAATATTATCACAAAATCACAATCATAACGTAAGGGGAATTACAATATATTCAAGTTATTATAACCTCTCTCGTGCAAAGCATATACATCATATTCATACGCACTGATCAATGTTGATCTGGTCAAATTCATGAGCAAATGAAACAGGTTAAGTTTGGTAGTCTCATTGAGTCCAACTTGAGTAGAAATTGAGATTTATTTACATGAAATGAGTTTATCTATACGACTGATTAGTAAAGACTCAAAATGTAAGTTTTTCAACACCACAACAGTCAAGAGATGCCATCACGACCTGATTACGTCACATTGATGTTTCCATGGATACGACTTTTGTTGCTCATGGCTACATGAAACTGACAGGACAGAATGCCAGACATGTATGTGGAAAGCTTCGTAGCCAATAGTGTACCTACAGTTGCCTTATCGGTTGCTATCGTTTACGGTTTACTGCGTGTGAGTTAAGCTAATATCTCGCATAATGGTTTATAGCTATATGAAATTGTGGGAAATGATTAATTCATCTTGCTTTAGAAATTCCGTTATAATTATTGAACACATTGCCATTCATAAACGTTTTTCTGTTCACAGAACGTAAGGCAATGTACCAAAGGGAACATTTGTTTGTTTAACGATTTCAGTGACTCGACCACATATCTATCGTAATTCTTGTGATTGAACGATAAACTGGAATCGTATCAATTTGCGTCTAGAATACCAACAGCAATACTATACTAACATGATGACAATATGCCAATTATTTACGAAATGGGATTGACTGATGTTGATGTCGTTACCTATGATATTTCCCAGAACGTGCGTGTTATATCACAACCTATCTCGGCAGTCTGGACAGGGACAATACGGACATATATCCCGATTCAATGTATTCAAATCCGAGTTCATGGATTGAATTTTGATGTTCATGTTTGTGGCCTAAAGTGACTTTAGCTGCGTTGATGTGGCATAACAAATCTCCTCTTCATTGATACTTTTGACATCTTTTGGAGTCCCACTCCGACACGATTCGCTAACAGGAAAATTTGCTCAAACTACCAGGACTTTTTAAAACAAACATTTCAACACAGTTAGATTTGATGCTTAAGGAGATTCCAATTGACATTTTATACTTTTTGTTATTGGTTAGTATGGTATAATTTGCTGAATGTTCTTTCAGGATGACCGTGACAAATTTTGACCGTAATCCATTAATATTTCAACAATACTTTTCCATCAAGCTACCGACCATCTATCAGTGTTTGGAGCTATGCGTCGCATACAAATTATGTCGACGTCTCTCGTACAAGTCATCTAATGATCTTTGCACGTTGAACTCTGATGACTATGACCGGCAGCATGTCTGGAAAGCAGGTTTCACTTATCAAGCAACCAGTAAGGCGTCTATTCCACAGGTAACGTGCCCTTTATTCCTATGAATACTGACAATCAAATTATTCAGATAAATGTTCTTATGTAACCTGAGAAAGAAATTATAATAATAATCTAAAGTTTATTGGCAGGTATTGCTGCATCACATAAAGTAACTTGCATTAGACAGTCGGATATATTGGTGGCATTTATCATTTCACAGGGTATCGGGGGAGCTTGCAGTGGACACACCTGTGCTATTGATGAACTGTGTATTCAGGCTGGCCAGTCATATTTCTGTGAAAAACATGGTAACAAAACATCATTTTAAATCATTTCGTCTCTTTAACGTTGTTAATTGATAGACTGTATTTCATTACTGGACAATTAACATGAAAACATTTTGAAATTTTGATTTCACATTTCTTTCAACAACATAAAGTAGATCGGTTACATATGAATTAAAATGTACACAGCAATGTAAATAAAAATAATGTTATTGTATACATGTATAACTTCAACCGTGATAAAGAAATATACATTGTTAACGATAACTTCATACACTGTTAATGTTACAGGATACCCTACCGTTATATAGGGATATACACTGTTAATGTTACAGGATACCCTACCGTGATATAGGGATACACACTGTTAATGTTACAGGATACCCTACCGTTATATAGGGATATACACTGTTAATGTTACAGGATACCCTACCGTTATATAGGGATACACACTGTTAATGTTACAGGATACCCTACCGTTATATAGGGATATACACTGTTAATGTTACAGGATACCCTACCGTTATATAGGGATACACACTGTTAATGTTACAGGATACCCCATCGTTATATAGGGATATACACTGTTAATGTTACAGGATACCCTACCGTTATATAGGGATACACACTGTTAATGTTACAGGATACCCTACCGTTATATAGGGATATACACTGTTAATGTTACAGGATACCCTACCGTTATATAGGGATACACACTGTTAATGTTACAGGATACCCCATCGTTATATAGGGATATACACTGTTAATGATACAGGATACCCCATCGTTATATAGGGATACACACTGTTATTGTTACAGGATACCCTACCGTTATATAGGGATATACACCGTTAGTGTTACAGGATACCCTACCGTTATATAGGGATATACACTGTTAATGTTACAGGATACCCTACCGTTATACAGGGATATACACCGTTAATGTTACAGGATACCCTACCGTTATATAGGGATATACACTGTTAATGTTACTGGATACCCTACCGTTATATAGGGATATACACTGTTAATGTTACAGGATACCCTACCGTGATATAGGGATATACACCGTTAATGTTACAGGATACCCTACCGTGATATAGGGATATACACCGTTAATGTTACAGGATACCCTACCGTTATATAGGGACATACACTGTTAATGATACAGGATACCCTACCGTTATATAGGGACATACACTGTTAATGTTACAGGATACCCTACCGTTATATAGGGATATACACCGTTAATGTTACAGGATACCCTACCGTTATACAGGGATATACACTGTTAATGTTACAGGATACCCTACCGTTATATAGGGATATACACCGTTAATGTTACTGGATACCCTACCGTGATATAGGGATATACACTGTTAATGTTACAGGATACCCTACCGTGATATAGGGACATACACTGTTAATGTTACAGGATACCCTACCGTGATATAGGGACATACACTGTTAATGTTACGGGATACCCTACCGTTATATAGGGATATATACTGTTAATGTTACAGGATACCCTACCGTGATATAGGGATATACACTGTTAATGTTACAGGATACCCTACCGTGATATAGGGATATACACCGTTAATGATACAGGATACCCTACCGTTATATAGGGATATATACTGTTAATGTTACAGGATACCCTACCGTTATATAGGGATATACACTGTTAATGTTACAGGATACCCTACCGTTATATAGGGATATACACCGTTAGTGTTACAGGATACCCTACCGTTATATAGGGATATACACTGTTAATATTACAGGATACCCTACCGTGATATAGGGACATACACTGTTAATGTTACAGGATACCCTACCGTTATATAGGGATGTACACTGTTAATGTTACAGGATACCCTACCGTTATATAGGGATATACACTGTTAATGTTACAGGATACCCTACCGTTATATAGGGATATACACTGTTAATATTACAGGATACCCTACCGTGATATAGGGACATACACTGTTAATGTTACAGGATACCCTACCGTTATATAGGGACATACACTGTTAATGTTACTGGATACCCTACCGTTATATAGGGATATACACTGTTAATGTTACAGGATACCCTACCGTTATATAGGGATATACACTGTTAATGTTACAGGATACCCTACCGTTATATAGGGACATACACTGTTAATGTTACAGGATATCCTACCGTTATATAGGGATATACACTGTTAATGTTACAGGATACCCTACCGTGATATAGGGATATACACTGTTAATGTTACAGGATACCCTACCGTTATATAGGGATATACACTGTTAATGTTACAGGATACCCTACCGTTATATAGGGATATACACTGTTAATGTTACAGGATACCCTAGCGTTATATAGGGACATACACTGTTAATGTTACAGGATATCCTACCGTTATATAGGGATATACACTGTTAATGTTACAGGATACCCTACCGTTATATAGGGATATACACTGTTAATGTTACAGGATACCCTACCGTTATATAGGGACATACACTGTTAACGTTACAGGATACCCTACCGTTATATGGAGACATACACTGTTAATGTTACAGGATATCCTACCGTTATATAGGGACATACACTGTTAATGTTACAGGATACCCTACCGTGATATAGGGATATACACTGTTAATGTTAGAGGATACCCTACCGTGATATAGGGATATACACTGTTAATGTTACAGGATATCCTACCGTTATATAGGGACATACACTGTTAATGTTACAGGATACCCTACCGTGATATAGGGATACACACTGTTAATGTTACAGGATACCCTACCGTTATACAGGGATATACACCGTTAATGTTACAGGATACCCTACCGTTATATAGGGATATACACCGTTAATGTTACAGGATACCCTACCGTTATACAGGGATATACACTGTTAATGTTACAGGATATCCTACCGTTATATAGGGACATACACTGTTAATGTTACAGGATACCCTACCGTTATACAGGGATATACACCGTTAATGTTACAGGATACCCTACCGTTATACAGGGATATACACTGTTAATGTTACAGGATATCCTACCGTTATATAGGGACATACACTGTTAATGTTACAGGATACCCTACCGTGATATAGGGATATACACTGTTGATGTTACAGGATACCCTACCGTTATACAGGGATATACACCGTTAATGTTACAGGATACCCTACCGTTATACAGGGATATACACTGTTAATGTTACAGGATACCCTACTGTTATACAGGGATATACACTGTTAATGTTACAGGATACCCTACCGTGATATAGGGACATACACTGTTAATGTTACAGGATACCCTACCGTTATATAGGGATATACACCGTTAGTGTTACAGGATACCCTACCGTTATATAGGGATATACACTGTTAATGTTACAGGATACCCTACCGTGATATAGTGACATACACTGTTAATGATACAGGATACCCTACCGTGATATAGGGACATACACTGTTAATGTTACAGGATACCCTACCGTTATATAGTGATACACACTGTTAATGTTACAGGATACCCTACCGTTATTTAGGGATATACACTGTTAATGTTACAGGATACCCTACCGTTATATAGGGATACACACTGTTAATGTTACAGGATACCCCATCGTTATATAGGGATATACACTGTTAATGATACAGGATACCCCATCGTTATATAGGGATATACACTGTTAATGATACAGGATACCCCATCGTTATATAGGGATACACACTGTTAATGTTACAGGATACCCTACTGTTATACAGGGATATACACTGTTAATGTTACAGGATACCCTACCGTTATATAGGGACATACACTGTTAATGTTACAGGATACCCTTCCGTTATATAGGGATATACAATGTTAATGTTACAGGATACCCCATCGTTATATAGGGATATACACTGTTAATGTTACAGGATACCCTACCGTTATATAGGGATATACACTGTTAATGTAACAGGATACCCTACCGTGATATAGGGATATACACTGTTAATGTTACAGGATGCCCTACTGATATACAGGGATATACACTGTTAATGTTACAGGATACCCTACCGTTATATAGGGATATACACTGTTAATGTTACAGGATACCCTACCGTGATATAGGGACATACACTGTTAATGTTACAGGATACCCTACCGTGATATAGGGATATACACTGTTAATGTTACAGGATACCCTACCGTTATATAGGGATATACACTGTTAATGTTACAGGATACCCTACCGTGATATAGGGATGTACACTGTTAATGATACAGGATACCCTACCGTTATATAGGGACATACACTGTTAATGTTACAGGATACCCTACCGTGATATAGGGACATACACTGTTAATGTTACAGGATACCCTACCGTGATATAGGGATACACACTGTTAATGTTAGAGGATACCCTACCGTGATATAGGGATATACACTGTTAATGTTACAGGATACCCAACCGAGATATAGAGACATACACTGTTAATGTTAGAGGATACCCTACCGTGATATAGGGATATACACTGTTAATGATACAGGATACCCTACCGTGATATAGGGACATACACTGTAAATGTTACAGGATACCCTACCGTTATATAGGGATATACACTGTTAATGTTACAGGATACCCTACCGTTATATAGGGACATACACTGTTAATGTTACAGGATACCCTACCGTGATATAGGGATACACACTGTTAATGTTAGAGGATACCCTACCGTGATATAGGGATACACACTGTTAATGTTACAGGATACCCTACCGTGATATAGGGATACACACTGTTAATGTTACAGGATACCCTACCGTTATATAGGGATATACACTGTTAATGTTACAGGATACCCTACCGTTATATAGGGACATACACTGTTAATGTTACAGGATACCCTACCGTTATATAGGGACATACACTGTTAATGTTACAGGATACCCTACCGTGATATAGGGATACACACTGTTAATGTTAGAGGATACCCTACCGTGATATAGGGATACACACTGTTAATGTTACAGGATACCCTACCGTGATATAGGGATACACACTGTTAATGTTACAGGATACCCCATCGTTATATAGGGATATACACTGTTAATGATACAGGATACCCCATCGTTATATAGGGATATACACTGTTAATGATACAGGATACCCCATCGTTATATAGGGATACACACTGTTATTGTTACAGGATACCCTACCGTTATATAGGGATATACACCGTTAGTGTTACAGGATACCCTACCGTGATATAGGGATATACACTGTTAATGTTACAGGATACCCTACCGTTATATAGGGATACACACTGTTAATGTTACAGGATACCCTACCGTTATATAGGGATATACACTGTTAATGTTACAGGATACCCTACCGTGATATAGGGATATACACTGTTAATGTTACAGGATACCCTACCGTGATATAGGGATATACACTGTTAATGTTACAGGATACCCTACCGTGATATAGGGATATACACTGTTAATGTTACTGGATACCCTACCGTTAT
Organism: Pecten maximus; assembly: GCF_902652985.1. NCBI lineage: Eukaryota > Metazoa > Mollusca > Bivalvia > Pectinida > Pectinidae > Pecten > Pecten maximus. Next base: position 8,011 of record NW_022979576.1, read on the forward strand.
ATAGGGATATACACCGTTAGTGTTACAGGATACCCTACCGTTATATAGGGATATACACTGTTAATGTTACAGGATACCCTACCGTGATATAGGGACATACACTGTTAATGATACAGGATACCCTACCGTTATATAGGGACATACACTGTTAATGTTACTGGATACCCTACCGTTATATAGGGATATACACCGTTAGGGTTACAGGATACCCTACCGTTATATAGGGATATACACTGTTAATGTTACAGGATACCCTACCGTGATATAGGGATGTACACTGTTAATGATACAGGATACCCTACCGTTATATAGGGACATACACTGTTAATGTTACAGGATACCCTACCGTGATATAGGGACATACACTGTTAATGTTACAGGATACCCTACCGTTATATAGGGATATACACTGTTAATGTTACAGGATACCCTACCGTGATATAGGGATGTACACTGTTAATGATACAGGATACCCTACCGTGATATAGGGACATACACTGTTAATGTTACAGGATACCCTACCGTTATATAGGGATATACACTGTTAATGTTACAGGATACCCTACCGTGATATAGGGATGTACACTGTTAATGATACAGGATACCCTACCGTTATATAGGGACATACACTGTTAATGTTACAGGATACCCTACCGTGATATAGGGACATACACTGTTAATGTTACAGGATACCCTACCGTGATATAGGGATACACACTGTTAATGTTAGAGGATACCCTACCGTGATATAGGGATATACACTGTTAATGTTACAGGATACCCAACCGTGATATAGAGACATACACTGTTAATGTTAGAGGATACCCTACCGTGATATAGGGACATACACTGTTAATGTTACAGGATACCCTACCGTTATTTAGGGATATACACTGTTAATGTTACAGGATACCCTACCGTTATATAGGGATATACACTGTTAATGATACAGGATACCCTACCGTGATATAGGGATACACACTGTTAATGTTACAGGATACCCTACCGTGATATAGGGATATACACTGTTAATGTTACAGGATACCCTACCGTTATATAGGGATATACACTGTTAATATTACAGGATACCCTACCGTTATATAGGGATATATACTGTTAATGTTACAGGATACCCTACCGTTATACAGGGATATACACTGTTAATGTTACAGGATACCCTACCGTTATATAGGGATATACACTGTTAATGTTACAGGATACCCCATCGTTATATAGGGATATACACTGTTAATGATACAGGATACCCCATCGTTATATAGGGATACGCACTGTTATTGTTACAGGATACCCTACCGTGATATAGGGATATACACCGTTAGTGTTACAGGATACCCTACCGTTATATAGGGATATACACTGTTAATGTTACAGGATACCCTACCGTTATATAGGGATATACACTGTTAATGTTACAGGATACCCTACCGTGATATAGGGATATACACTGTTAATGTTACAGGATACCCTACCGTGATATAGGGATATACACTGTTAATGTTACAGGATACCCTACCGTGATATAGGGATATACACTGTTAATGTTACTGGATACCCTACCGTTATATAGGGATATACACCGTTAGTGTTACAGGATACCCTACCGTTATATAGGGACATACACTGTTAATGTTACAGGATACCCTACCGTTATATAGGGACATACACTGTTAATGTTACAGGATACCCTACCGTTATATAGGGACATACACTGTTAATGTTACAGGATACCCTACCGTGATATAGGGACATACACTGTTAATGTTACAGGATACCCTACCGTGATATAGGGACATACACTGTTAATGTTACAGGATACCCTACCGTGATATAGGGATATACACTGTTAATGTTACTGGATACCCTACCGTGATATAGGGACATACACTGTTAATGATACAGGATACCCTACCGTTATATAGGGACATACACTGTTAATGTTACTGGATACCCTACCGTTATATAGGGATATACACCGTTAGTGTTACAGGATACCCTACCGTTATATAGGGATATACACTGTTAATGTTACAGGATACCCTACCGTTATATAGGGATATACACTGTTAACGTTACAGGATACCCTACCGTGATATAGGGATGTACACTGTTAATGATACAGGATACCCTACCGTTATATAGGGACATACACTGTTAATGATACAGGATACCCTACCGTTATATAGGGACATACACTGTTAATGTTACAGGATACCCTACCGTGATATAGGGACATACACTGTTAATGTTACAGGATACCCTACCGTGATATAGGGATACACACTGTTAATGTTACAGGATACCCTACCGTTATATAGGGATATACACCGTTAGTGTTACAGGATACCCTACCGTTATATAGGGATATACACTGTTAATGTTAGAGGATACCCTACCGTGATATAGGGACATACACTGTTAATGTTACAGGATACCCTACCGTTATATAGGGACATACACTGTTAATGTTACAGGATACCCTACCGTGATATAGGGATATACACTGTTAATGTTACAGGATACCCTACCGTGATATAGGGATATACACTGTTAATGTTACTGGATACCCTACCGTGATATAGGGATATACACTGTTAATGTTACAGGATACCCCATCGTTATATAGGGATATACACTGTTAATGTTACAGGATACCTTACCGTGATATAGGGACATACACTGTTAATGATACAGGATACCCTACCGTGATATAGGGATATACACTGTTAATGTTACAGGATACCCCATCGTTATATAGGGATATACACTGTTAATGTTACAGGATACCCTACCGTGATATAGGGACATACACTGTTGATGTTACAGGATACCTTACCATTATATAGGGACATACACTGTTAATGTTACAGGATACCTTACCGTGATATAGGGATATACACTGTTAATGATACAGGATACCCTACCGTTATATAGGGACATACACTGTTAATGTTACAGGATACCCTACCGTTATATAGGGATATACACTGTTAATGTTACAGGATACCCTACCGTTATATAGGGATACACACTGTTAATGTTACAGGATACCCCATCGTTATATAGGGATATACACTGTTAATGATACAGGATACCCCATCGTTATATAGGGATACGCACTGTTATTGTTACAGGATACCCTACCGTTATATAGGGATATACACCGTTAGTGTTACAGGATACCCTACCGTTATATAGGGATATACACTGTTAATGTTACAGGATACCCTACCGTTATATAGGGATATACACTGTTAATGTTACAGGATACCCTACCGTGATATAGGGATATACACTGTTAATGTTACAGGATACCCTACCGTGATATAGGGATATACACTGTTAATGTTACAGGATACCCTACCGTGATATAGGGATATACACTGTTAATGTTACTGGATACCCTACCGTTATATAGGGATATACACCGTTAGTGTTACAGGATACCCTACCGTTATATAGGGATATACACTGTTAATGTTACAGGATACCCTACCGAGATATAGGGATGTACACTGTTAATGATACAGGATACCCTACCGTTATATAGGGACATACACTGTTAATGTTACAGGATACCCTACCGTTATATAGGGATATACACCGTTAGTGTTACAGGATACCCTACCGTTATATAGGGATATACACCGTTAGTGTTACAGGATACCCTACCGTTATATAGGGACATACACTGTTAATGTTACAGGATACCCCATCGTTATATAGGGATATACACTGTTAATGTTACAGGATACCCTACCGTTATATAGGGATATACACCGTTAGTGTTACAGGATACCCTACCGTTATATAGGGATATACACTGTTAATGTTACAGGATACCCTACCGTGATATAGGGATGTACACTGTTAATGATACAGGATACCCTACCGTTATATAGGGACATACACTGTTAATGTTACAGGATACCCTACCGTTATATAGGGACATACACTGTTAATGTTACAGGATACCCTACCGTGATATAGGGACATACACTGTTAATGTTACAGGATACCCTACCGTGATATAGGGACATACACTGTTAATGTTACAGGATACTCTACCGTGATATAGGGATATACACTGTTAATGTTAGAGGATACCCTACCGTTATATAGGGACATACACTGTTAATGTTACAGGATACCCTACCGTGATATAGGGATATACACTGTTAATGTTACTGGATACCCTACCGTTATATAGGGACATACACTGTTAATGTTACAGGATACCCTACCGTTATATAGGGATATACACTGTTAATGTTACAGGATACCCTACCGTTATATAGGGATACACACTGTTAATGTTACAGGATACCCCATCGTTATATAGGGATATACACTGTTAATGATACAGGATACCCCATCGTTATATAGGGATATACACTGTTATTGTTACAGGATACCCTACCGTTATATAGGGATATACACCGTTAGTGTTACAGGATACCCTACCGTTATATAGGGATATACACCGTTAATGTTACAGGATACCCTACCGTGATATAGGGACATACACTGTTAATGTTACAGGATACCCTACCGTTATATAGGGATATACACTGTTAATGTTACTGGATACCCTACCGTGATATAGGGATATACACTGTTAATGTTACAGGATACCCTACCGTGATATAGGGATATACACTGTTAATGTTACAGGATACCCTACCGTGATATAGGGATATACACTGTTAATGTTACTGGATACCCTACCGTTATATAGGGATATACACCGTTAGTGTTACAGGATACCCTACCGTTATATAGGGATATACACTGTTAATGTTACAGGATACCCTACCGTGATATAGGGATATACACCGTTAGTGTTACAGGATACCCTACCGTGATATAGGGATATACACTGTTAATGTTACAGGATACCCTACCGTTATATAGGGATATATACTGTTAATGTTACAGGATACCCTACCGTGATATAGGGATATACACTGTTAATGTTACAGGATACCCTACCGTGATATAGGGATGTACACTGTTAATGATACAGGATACCCTACCGTTATATAGGGATATACACTGTTAATGTTACAGGATACCCTACCGTTATACAGGGATATACACTGTTAATGTTACAGGATACCCTACCGTTATATAGGGACATACACTGTTAATGTTACAGGATATCCTACCGTTATATAGGGACATACACTGTTAATGTTACAGGATACCCTACCGTTATATAGGGATATACACTGTTAATGTTACTGGATACCCTACCGTTATATAGGGATATACACTGTTAATATTACAGGATACCCTACCGTTATATAGGGATATACACCATTAGTGTTACAGGATACCCTACCGTTATACAGGGATATACACTGTTAATGTTACAGGATATCCTACCGTTATATAGGGACATACACTGTTAATGTTACAGGATACCCTACCGTTATATAGGGATATACACTGTTAATGTTAGAGGATACCCTACCGTTATATAGGGACATACACTGTTAATGTTACTGGATACCCTACCGTTATATAGGGACATACACTGTTAATGTTACAGGATACCCTACCGTTATATAGGGATACACACTGTTAATGTTACAGGATACCCTACCGTTATATAGGGACATACACTGTTAATGTTACAGGATATCCTACCGTTATATAGGGATATACACTGTTAATGTTACAGGATACCCTACCGTGATATAGAGACATACACTGTTAATGTTACAGGATACCCTATCGTGATATAGGGATATACTGTTAATGTTACAGGATACCCTACCGTGATATAAAGACATACACTGTTAATGTTACAGGATACCCTTCCGTGATATAGGGATATACACCGTTAATGTTACAGGATACACTACTTTGATATAGAGACATACACTGTTAATGTTACAGGATACCCTATCGTGATATAGGGATATACTGTTAATGTTACAGGATACCCTACCGTGATATAGAGACATACACTGTTAATGTTACAGGATACCCTACCGTTATATAGGGATATACACTGTTAATGTTACAGGATACCCTACCGTTATATGGGGACATACACTGTTGATATTACAGGATACCTTACCGTTATATGGGGACATACACTGTTGATGTTACAGGATACCCTACCGTGATATAGGGATATACACCGTTAATGTTACAGGATACCCTACCATGATATAGGGATATACACTCTTAATGTTACAGGATACCCTACCGTGATATAGGGACATACATGTACACTGTTAATGTTACAGGATACCCTACCGTGATATAGGGATATACACTGTTAATGTTACAGGATACCCTACCGTTATATAGGGACATACACTGTTAATGTTACAGGATACCCTACCGTGATATAGGGATATACACTGTTAATGTTACATGATACCCTTCCGTGATATAGGGATATACACTGTTAATGTTACAGGATACCCTACCGTGATATAGGGATATACACTGTTAATGTTACAGGATACCCTACCGTGATATAGGGATATACACTGTTAATGTTACAGGATACCCTACCGTTATATAGGGATATATACTGTTAATGTTACAGGATACCCTACCGTGATATAGGGATATATACTGTTAATGTTACAGGATACCCTACCGTGATATAGGGATATACACTGTTAATGTTACAGGATACCCTACCGTTATATAGGGATATATACTGTTAATGTTACAGGATACCCTACCGTGATATAGGGACATACACTGTTAATGTTACAGGATACCCTACCGTGATATAGGGATATACACTGTTAATGTTACAGGATACCCTACCGTTATATAGGGATATACACCGTTAATGTTACAGGATACCCTACCGTTATATAGGGATATACTGTTAATGTTACAGGATACCCTACCGTTATATAGGGATATATACTGTTAATGTTACAGGATACCCTACCGTTATATAGGGATATATACTGTTAATGTTACAGGATACCCTACCGTTATATAGGGATATATACTGTTAATGTTACAGGATACCCTACCGTTATATAGGGATATATACTGTTAATGTTACAGGATACCCTACCGTTATATAGGGATATACACTGTTAATGTTACAGGATACCCTACCGTTATATAGGGATATACACTGTTAATGTTACAGGATACCCTACCGTTATATAGGGATATATACTGTTATTGTTACAGGATACCCTACCGTGATATAGGGATATATACTGTTAATGTTACAGGATACCCTACCGTTATATAGGGATATATACTGTTAATGTTACAGGATATCCTACCGTTATATAGGGACATACACTGTTAATGTTACAGGATACCCTACCGTTATATAGGGACATACACTGTTAATGTTACAGGATACCCTACCGTTATATAGGGATATATACTGTTATTGTTACAGGATACCCTACCGTGATATAGGGATATATACTGTTAATGTTACAGGATACCCTACCGTTATATAGGGATATATACTGTTAATGTTACAGGATATCCTACCGTTATATAGGGATATACACCGTTAATGTTACAGGATACCCTACCGTTATATAGGGATATATACTGTTAATGTTACAGGATACCCTACCGTGATATAGGGATATATACTGTTAATGTTACAGGATACCCTACCGTTATATAGGGATATACACCGTTAATGTTACAGGATACCCTACCGTTATATAGGGATATATACTGTTAATGTTACAGGATACCCTACCGTTATATAGGGATATATACTGTTAATGTTACAGGATACCCTACCGTTATATAGGGATATACACCGTTAGTGTTACAGGATACCCTACCGTTATATAGGGATATACACCGTTAGTGTTACAGGATACCCTACCGTTATATAGGGATATATACTGTTAATGTTACAGGATACCCTACCGTTATATAGGGATATACACCGTTAATGTTACAGGATACCCTACCGTTATATAGGGATATATACTGTTAATGTTACAGGATACCCTACCGTTATATAGGGATATATACTGTTAATGTTACAGGATACCCTACCGTTATATAGGGATATATACTGTTAATGTTACAGGATACCCTACCGTTATATAGGGATATACACTGTTAATGTTACAGGATACCCTACCGTTATATAGCGATATATACTGTTAATGTTACAGGATACCCTACCGTTATATAGGGATATACACTGTTAATGTTACAGGATACCCTTCTGTGATATAGAGACATACACTGTTATGTTAATGTTACTGGATACCCTACCGTGATATATGAATATATACTGTTGATTTCACAGAATACCCTACTGTGAGGTGCCCCAAATCCTGGGCTCGTTACGGAGATGTGTGCTATATGCTTACTACGGACAGGAAAACGTGGCAGGAAGCCGAGGTATAGTGTACAGCTTTTCTTTTGTTTGAAATATTTATTTTTCCAAATATATAAGGAATGCTCATATTCAATTTCATGTCCAAAAGACGTAAGCCAATGATCATAATTTCAATATTTTCTTTTTGAAATATTGATCATCATTGACATTAATGACTATTATTTCACTCTCACCTTTTGTGAATTGACATGTTTCGACTGAATTAAGATACAAATAGCCCATCTGAGTTATAAACATTTGGCCCCTAACATCACTGACTAATCCTGGAAGGGAAGGTCAAACCTGCAGTCTGACCCCCTGTTTAGCTCTACTAGTATCCATTTGTATGGATTCTTTGATTACTTTCCGACTCTACAGTGCTCAACTTCACATTTGTTTTAAACAATGCTAATGACATTTTTTTATTGTATCTGTTTTTTTATATTTATTTATTTATTTATTCAGTTTTTATTTTACATTTTTTGTTAAAGTACATCATTCTTAATCCTAGGATATCTGCGCCATAACTGGAGCTGAACCACTGACATTTGATTCAAGTGAAAAATACTTAAGGCATATATACTGGATAAGGTTCCGAGTTGAAATTTTCAGTAAGTATACATGCATGCATAGTTTCTTAAGGCCAGATAACCGTTGATACAAGTTTGCGAACAGCTTTGAAACGGCTGGCTATGTTGCTGGGTAATAGCGGTATATACAACTTTCATGATTTATCATTATGGTTAGAATAATGAATTATTTTACCAATCTTCTCGTTAGATAGCGCTTTAGACAGGTCACATTTTTAGCTCCCTGGATGGAGTCAAGGAGAGCTTACGCAGTCATTCTCATGTTTTTGCCGGAAGTAGAATTATTAAAATTTTGTGGACAGAGGATATCAGAAACAGTGGGACTGTCAGAATGGATTTCAAGACACATGATTGGGGTCGACACGAACTAGATTTGACAAGAAATTTGAGTTGTTAAATGTTTTCATTTTCGAGTAATCGTTAATTTAGGACATTTTGGACATACTCGGTGTCACAGGGACATGCCGAACGTTATTCTGAGGAGTTATGAGGCAAAGTTCCCATATCAACCAGTATATAGTAATGTGCTGCAACACACGTATCCCTGTGCCGCTGCAAAAATTGCTGCTATGCGTGTTACTTTATACACATTATGTCGTCTGCTACAGTGTACAGAGTGTCTCGCGAGGTATACGTAGTTCCAATTGTTTATCTTGAAAGCATGGGTGGGAATGGAGCCCTATCTCCAGAGCTACATGTATTACTTAGTAATGAAATCTGTCCCGTTACCCAGTGTACAGCTTTAAATCACTAATAACTGTTGACAAATGTGTTTTGGGTATAAAGTGTTCCTTGTGTAAATATGGTAAATATCACAAAACTTGTGATAATTTAAATCAAATTTGTAGAGAGTATAGGTTTCTAAATGATTATAGTCACATGCATATATATTGATGATTTGTATTATGTAGTGATAATGTGCAAGCTGAAAGCATGTCGCATTGATACTATATTGATGACCAATTTGACATAGTGACCTTTGGTGACTTATAAATGTATATGATTTCTCTAGTCATATACATCGAAAAACAGTGAAAATATTATGAGATGAAACAGGAAACAATTCTCTATAATAGTACAAAATTTCATTTAAAACGACCAATACACAAAGTCGGGAAAATTCATTGAAAAAGTTGAAAATACAACGAATATAAAGCAAAATTTAAAAAAAAAATTGAAAGACTAAAATTGGCACGTTACTGTATATACCAACAAGCTGGATTTCAAATCAACGTCCAGAGAGGTACGAGGCCCTTGGCCTCTTGTTTATATTATACAGCCAGAGGTAAAGATACCGCCGGATTACTCTGGACGGGGTTGAAGTACGCTGCACCTATGCCGTCGTGGATGGATTTCAATCCTCCAGAAACTGATGTTCCTAATCTGTGTATGGGTATGTTTTATAACCGTAGTGCTGAATCTTTTCACACACTCAATGTTGGGACCATGAAAGCTGCCAGCTGCAATGAAAGTCATGTCATCGTTTGTCAGCACAGGTATGTTGTGTAAGATATGCCGAGGGAATATTATCTATATAGTTGTTGTTTTGGTGAGTGGATTTATGTACAGTGCGGTAAAAATAAAGCATTTCTGTTGACAATCCATTTAATGTTTATTTTAAATATCTTTAACGAAAGCATAGACTTGTAATTTGATATAAATTATATATTATTTGATAATGAATATATTCATACTTTTTTTTCAAAATAGAAACAAACCAAGTTTATTTGAAATGTATCCGACTTATAAGGTAATTGAAAAAAGCAAAAACAAAAACAAAAAAACAAAACACAAAACAAAACAAAACCAAAAAGCAACAAACAAACAAATAAATATTTCCAGTGAGTATCTCCATATCGTCTATTTTAGGAATCCTGACCACTGGCCTTAATACAACATGGCTGACCAGGCCCCCGCGTTATAGGACTGTGTATCATAAACTTGCGATCAGTGGGGCTGGAGGATAAAGAATGAGATCTTTGTTGTACACGGATGTCAAAATTAATGAAATATTTGAAATGAAAATAACACAGTTGTAGTTTGTCTACATCAATGATTTAGCAAAACCATTGCATCTCAATGATCTGACCAACTTGTGTGATTCAGGAAAATTAAAGCTGACTGTTCGGAAAACAAGATGTGACGATTGGGATTATTTACTGAAGCAACCCAGAGCTGTTGTTCAAGTGCCATTCGACCTGCCATATATGGTGTACATTCTAAAAGTGTTCTCTGTGTGGCGATTGCTATATTACCGGGTACTCCGGTTTTCCTCCGCCTCCAATACCTGGTCTGTCATTTAATAATACCTAGGTGTTTAAAGGACGTTAAACAAAATAAACGTTTATTGATTTGTTGTATCGAACAGTGATTGTAAAAAAACACGTGTATAAGGCGGACGTATAGTTATTTTAAAGCGACCATATAATGCAAGCATCTTCATGTTACATTAGTAGCCAGATAACAAGCAGAAGGACAGTTTCTAAAGCGTACACAGGTGTTAATCGAACATTGAGGGGTCATATCTAATTAATGGTAATGTTGTCTAAACTAAAGCTATCACGCAAAATAGTAACTGTTCTTTAAGAGTTGCCTCCCCTGAGACAGAAGGTCTAATTGACGTTAAAAGACAGTAAGTGGAGCTATAATGGACTCCGGTATGAAAACGTATGTACAGTGTGACATGTTTTATTATTTTCTTCAGGATTTACAAATTCGGTGTATTAATATTGATGTTGTTTTGTAAAATATAGTACGAGGAGTAATATAACTGTTCGTAGCATTTAATCTTAATTGACGTCGATATCTCTCAAACAGGGGATCATGTAATTATATATTCTCTTTTTAATGTTTTTATTTGTGTACTGAGAAAGCTGGGTGAAAGATAACAATTTTGTTTTAATTTGGTTTTTGCTTTTATATTCCATATTTGGCATAGATATAATTTGACTACGAGTTAATGCTTACTCGAAGTTATTGAGTTGATTCCGAAATGATTTGGATATTTAACATAAATATAGCCTTAACATAACTTTGTTTGTAGTAATTGTGGTGATTATATTGATTTGAATTTTTCTTCACCTAAAAATCAAAATGTTTAACCAAAGAATAGAGGAAGAGTTTGAGTGTGAATATCTTTATTATATGTCAAAAGTGTGTGTAGGTTTGGATCCATATCTCACTGGTTTTAGAGAGATTGGAGGTCTTGTACAGGATTGTAGTCTGTTATAATGCCGTCAGAGAGACGTTTAAGTCCATTAAGAGTTGTCTAACTTGAGGCAGTAGGTAGCCATATTGTGTCGTAGGATAGTTGAAGGAGATTTGACTTCATTTTGAAAATTAATATACTTTCTTACCCTTTTTATATCTGTTTTTATTTATTCTTGAGCGTGTAACCAAATTATATCAATACTAATGATGCTTTGTGAATAATTTCAGTGTTAGATCTAAATTTGGTCATATTTATTGACATTTAGATCGATATTTCCCAAACAGGAGAAATGTGCAACGGTTTTCATAGTAAGTTTGTTAATCAACTGACAGTGTTCCACTGATGCATATTGTGTATCTACATGCACACACAAACACACCCAAGTATATTCACTTTTGCACGATGGTTGTATATGTGTACGTATTCAAGAATTTGATATTCAGCGATAACGGCTTCGTGTCTAAGCCCTGTAACAGTCGCCTGACGTACAGTATATCGTTATAGTATTGTACTAAGCCCTATAACAGTCGCCTGACGTACAGTATATCGTTATAGTATTGTACTAAGCCCTATAACAGTCACCTGACGTACAGTATATCGTTTTAGTATTGTACTAAGCCCTATAACAGTCGCCTGACGTACAGTATATCGTTATTGTATTGTACTAAGCCCTGTAACAGTCGCCTGACGTACAGTATATCGTTATAATATTGTACTAAGCCCTGTAACAGTCGCCTGACGTACAGTATATCGTTATAGTATTGTACTAAGCCCTATAACTGTCACCTGACGTACAGTATATCGTTATAGTATTGTACTAAGCCATATAACAGTCGCCTGTCGTACAGTATATCGTTATAGTATTGTACTAAGCCCTATAACAGTCGCCTGACGTACAGTATATCGTTATAGTATTGTACTAAGCCCTATAACTGTCACCTAACGTACAGTATATCGTTATAGTATTGTACTAAGCCCTATAACAGTCGCCTGACGTACAGTATATCGTTATTGTATTGTACTAAGCCCTATAACAGTCGCCTGACGTACAGTATATCGTTATTGTATTGTACTAAGCCCTATAACAGTCACCTGACGTACAGTATATCGTTATTGTATTGTACTAAGCCCTATAACAGTCACCTGACGTACAGTATATCGTTATAGTAGTGTACTAAGCCCTATAACTGTCACCTGACGTACAGTATATCGTTATAGTTGTGTACTAAGCCCTATAACAGTCGCCTGACGTACAGTATATCGTTATAGTATTGTACTAAGCCCTATAACTGTCACCTGACGTACAGTATATCGTTATAGTATTTTACTAAGCCCTATAACTGTCACCTGAAGGCAGTATATCGTTATAGTATTGTACTAAGCCCTGTAACAGTCGCCTGACGTACAGTATATCGTTATAGTAATGTACTAAGTCCTGTAACAGTCACCTGACGTACAGTATATCGTTATAGTATTGTACTAAGCCCTGTAACAGTCGCCTGACGTACAGTATATCGTTATAGTATTGTATTAAGCCCTGTAACAGTCGCCTGACGTACAGTATATCGTTATAGTATTGTACTAAGCCCTATAACAGTCACCTGACGTACAGTATATCGTTATAGTATTGTACTAAGCCCTATAACAGTCACCTGACGTACAGTATATCGTTATAGTATTGTACTAAGCCATATAACAGTCGCCTGACGTACAGTATATCGTTATTGTATTGTACTAAGCCCTGTAACAGTCACCTGACGTACAGTATATCGTTATTGTATTGTACTAAGCCCTATAACAGTCGCCTGACGTACAGTATATCGTTATAGTATTGTAGGGAACAACTCATGTTGTAGCGATAACTATATTTGTTGTTTTTATTTTATTTACATGCTTGTGTTTTGTTAAATCGTATGAGGGAGTGAAATAATGTAAATCAGAATACAAATGTTGGAAACAACCGTGCTAGTTTGTTTTACGAGTCCTGTCTAGTGATATGATTTTGTAACGAACATCTCATCTGACAAGTCCAAATCTAGGGAGGTTGTTTATTCTAACTATCAAGTGTCCTATGAAGCAATATTTCCATAGAGATCCCAATCTTCCCAATAACCGAAAGTCGCAAAAATCTTTTAGAAAGTATGTGGCGTGCCGATTAAAAATAACATCAAGTTTGTTTTAATGAGAGATAATTTAAATTTAAAGTAACATGACGGATATATGCTAAAATCTGTATATGACTGCTTTTCAACAGCCAGGGGGGCAGTGAACTGACATTTGGCCTATGACATACTTGATTAAAGGGATACCAGCTTCATTATTGAATGACCTTAAACCACATTTAAGGTAATAGGTGGTTTCAACTATATTGGAAACAGCATATATTCAACATTCAAGAAGCCCTATGATCTGATAGCATGTCTTAAGTTTGATCATGGATTTTGATTCAAAGTTTGTTTGTTTGAAAATGGATCCATGTCTTGCATTTAAGGTCAGACGAGGTAAAATAACCTAAAGCATTTGAGTGACTGCTTCTAAAGAATATAATATTGCCTACCGCTTTGAAATTTAGTTTGTTGTATGTAGAGTTAAAGTGCAACTTATATAGAGAAAATAAATCATCTTGGCCTGCCTGAAATCTTTACATGAATTCTTCTGAAGAATAAAAAAAATCACGAAATATTTGGAAACGTATGTTTCAGTGAATGACCTTGATTTAAATCAGGGAAACATTGGGCCATGCTATCAAATTTGGCCAATCAATAACACCGGACTTCCCAATAACCATGAGGCTCAGAAACATAATATTTTGCTTATAGCGTTCTAGGGTAAGGGGCCACCATTTGAACGGCCTTGACCCACATTCAAGATTACAGGTATTGAATAACTTGAAATATTTCAATGTCTTTTCTTCAAGAACCAGGAAGCCCATACAATGAATCTAAAATTGTTCTTGTGGCATGCTGTGGTTATGTTTGTTTAAATACATAACCCTGACCTACATAACCCTGACCTACATAACCCTGACCTACATAACTCGACCTACATAACCCTGACCTACATAACCCTGACCTACATAACCCTGATCTACATAACCCTGACCTACATAACCCTGACCTACATAACCCTGACCTATATAACTCGACCTACATAACCCTGACCTACATAACCCTGACCTACATAACCCAGACCTACATAACCCTGACCTACATAACCCTGACCTAAAATCAAGTCGCAAGTGTAAAATATGCTGGAATATTTAAGCGCTTTCTTTTCAATAAAGAAGAGGCTCAATGACCTGAAATCAGGCCTGTAGCATGTTGAGATAAAAGGATACTCAGTTTGTGCAAATAAATTATTAATAAATTATTTCATTATATCTGTTAATCAATATAATTTGAGTTGTTTGCTGAACACTATTGTTCCTGACAGTAGAAAGTGTCACATATATGTATCAATTACCTTTCATCCGTTGTCGTCATATACGCTGATGACGTAGATGATTTTGTTGGTAAAATCTGCTATTTCAGGTTACTCAGACCAAATATGGACTCCGGGGTATCATATCAAGTCTTGAGCCTAACAACCTACGGAAATTTGATAAAGTAGTAACTTTCAAAGGTTGTACAGTAATAAATAAATAACTTGTCGTACCTGTAACGAAGGGTTCCCCGTGTATTATTCCATTGAGATAAGCCATATTACACGATCGCCTAGAGACATACCTGGAGGCTAAATGGTCTATTCCCTAGCAACTCCAATATTCCGATGACGTCACATTGTTTACAAACAATGAGTTGCGTCTGCTAAGATATCTGTATATTGTGTTTTAAAAGTTTGCGTTGAATTTGTTGTTTTCTTTGGATTAGATAAATAAACCAATATCAAATACTGACCTCTATGGCTATTTTAATTATGAACGATTTCAAATCTCTTCTACTTTCACTTTTGTTTCCATTAGTTACGGTCGTGAAAAGGTATTCAACAATACAAAAAGTTCCAATATTCAAAAACAGCATTAGCACTGATACCATAAAACGGATTGGCGCAGCCTTTCATATCTAAGAATTTACACTGCAGTTTGAATTATCAAGGATATGTCAACAATCTTCTCTGTTTGGTTAAAAATCAACAATTCGTTACGGAATTCGAAATCTAGATGTAGCTTGACCACATTTTATGTATGCAAGACAGCTAATATTTTGTGACGTCCAAGTTGCATAATGAAAATTATATATTCAGCAACAGCAGCAGTTTTTGCAGTCGGAACTTGATACAGACATTCTGACATATTTTGTATACGTAGGTTGATCTGATAACATTTTAATGAAAATTCAGACATAGATGTCATATATTATTTACATTGAGAGTGATAGATCAGAACAAGGAACAATAATATACAACACCGTAAGTGACTATTGATCACTGACATTTACGGTGTTGTTAACGGTTGAAGTGGCATATTAATACACACAAAGTTCAAGAGTTCGATATTTAGTAAACAAAGCCATTAAATATAACTGATAACGATTTAACATATTATATCACTATTAAAACCGTTTTTATTTGGTGCTGGCATGAAGCAAAGGTGCTGTATATATTCAAGTCACTGTTTCCTCGCTCGTGCGCAACAGATACATTAACAACATACACTGTTCTTTTGAATGAAATAAAAAAAAAACACACCTCAACCATAACGAATTACTCATTTGAGGATTGCATGTCATGGCTGTGATGAAATTTAGCTTGAAGGTCTGTTTGGTGACCCGGGGATTTAATGACAATTCTACATTTCAACAAAATGGCCTTCATTATCATAAAGGAAATTGATCAATCATATTCACAGGCAACGTTTTATTATTATCAGTATTCAACAATGCTTTTAAAACGCAAAGGAAATTAAAAAAAAAAGTAACTGTACTGTTTCTTGCCCGAAACGTATACAGCCAGTTGGTGTACTCTTCTTTTAAATAAACATAATATCAAATGTGTAATGCTTTTTCTCGTTTGATATTGCAAGTGCCGTCAGTGTGAAATTAGCAAAACAATTGACACCAAAAGTGTTCATTATAACCCGCAGGTTACAAGGATAACCAAGAATGTCATTTTTACTGAATTCTTATCTTGCCCCCGACGACGTCTTAAAATGTGCTATACAAACTAGGGAAGGTCTAAATACACGTCGGCAGTGACAATTGTCAGCTCCCGTTGCTCCTATTTAACCCTTTATCATTATAACTGTCCCGGTTCTTACTTTGTGTCCGATATTCAGTATTACACTGATATTATTATAACTGTCCCGGTTCTTACTTTGTGTCCGATACTCCTTATTACCGTGATATCATTATAACTGTCCCAGTTCTTACTTTGTGTCCGATACTCCTTATTACCCTACCGTGATATCATTATAACTGTCCCGGTTCTTACTTTGTGTCCGATACTCCTTATTACCGTGATATCATTATAACTGTCCCAGTTCTTACTTTGTGACTGATACTCCTTATTACCGTGATCTCATTATAACTGTCCCAGTTCTTACTTTGTGACCGATACTCCCCATTACACTGACATCATTATAACTTCCCGATTCTTACTTTGTGTTCAATACTCCTTTACATTGATACACTACAACTATGGTACATTGTAATCAGCAACACAAATGAGTTCCGAGATTGTAAATCAGCATCATAACTTAAACGAAAGGTAAAACCTTTCCCTGTTGAGAAATTATTGTATTGTGTATTTCAATTGAAACCAAAGTTAATAAAAACGGGGATAGCATGACTGAAATTCATACGTAACGATTTTAAGGTCTTCACTACATACTATAATTGATATTTAGCAGCGAAATAATCTTGACACACATCATTTCACAAGAGTGTGTATAGATGAGTTGATAATATTTGTATTCATCCCTTATGCATGATTTAGATTAAGAGTGACTGATCAAAACAAGGGACAATATTGTAATTTCCGCTTCTGCTATTTCATCACTGACATGTACGGCGTTGGTTTCGGTTGAAGAACTATATTAAATACGCATCCATTTCACGATTACAGATATAAGTTGATAAATTCATGTGATAGTATTGATAATGATTAAATATATTATCATTTTTCAACACCTGTTCAATTTGACGCTGTTAAAAAAGAAAGAAAATTATATTATATTCACGTCATCATAGCCTCGCTTGCGTGAAACAGAACATCTACTCCACCTTTGGGTACAAATAATTAAACCGCAAATAAATCCCCACTATAAAGTGGAGTCTAATTTGATTGACACATCAAAGAAACAAGCACTTGCACAGTGCCGCACAGTGATAACTTCAAAGGCAGCGGCGATTTACAAAGAAGATTTGCCGTTATATTCCATACATTTCCCTCTCAGGTTGAGTTTTAAAACGTCTTTTAAATACATATTCTGTAATTGTTTTCAAGAAATAAAGTCGGAAAGCCTCTAATTTTGTCACATAGAAACGTGTACTGAAGTTTATTTAGTGATCGGAGATGTGCCGTTTGCCGGTCCGTCTGCGGGTAAGCCTCTTTAAAATAACCAAAATTAACAGGGTGCCACATATATTCATGAGTGCTTCATAAATAAAACATTTTCAAGCATTCTCAGTAAAAATTCAATCCGAACGCAATTTATATTGTATGGCAGTTTCTACCATTATTGATATGCCCTTCTTTCACGGATCACAATTTACACTTAAAACCATGTAGAATAAACCAGTTATATTTCATGTGGACTTCTTGACCCCATGAATCTTTGCTTACTAATCAAACTGTATATTTGCCGGTATCACGAGGTAAATGTGCATCCCACTTATTGACACATTGAGATAACTCGCTCGAATTCCCTATCCTTTGCACCTGTTGACGAATCCTCTCAGATTTGAAGTGCTTTTAACATTCCACTGGTGTGACATGCTCACATATATAGACATGCTATCAGATGTGTTTATCAGTTCTGTATTTGTGTACTCGAGTACAAGGTTTGAGGAGGCGTTGTCTGTATAGGTGTTGAAACTCGATACAATAAAATCTCTATTAACGAGAATATTTCCATCATTTCCCTTTTTGTTGTTTATACCTAGTCAATAATAACTAGCCAATAATAAACTTATCGATCACGCGCTCCTTTTAACGTGTCTCCGTGATTGTGTTTGTAAATGTTTCAGTTCAGGGTCATCTAAACAGCAAATCCAGTCAAAACAGTGATATTTTACAAGCCTATAAATTGTAACTATAGTGCAATTAAACAGAAATAACTTTTCGTATATATCATGGTGAACCGTTGGACTTGTTGTTGACATGTCTATTGTTAAGCTATTTGTAAATTTCAACAAAACATGCAAAATGCGTGTTTCAGAGGGACATAATTAGCTCATTTGTATCATATATATTGCACAAACTAGCATTGTCGTTTTGCACACAAATTTGACTTTAAAATGTCCTTGCTGAGTATGATCGGATGTCTTAAAAGTATGATAAAGGAACATTTTTATCAATTGAAATACTTCTCTTTATGTCATATTTGTGTAATATCATTTAAAGTCATCATTAGCATTTCAAGGTCAAAACAAAACAAGCGTTTATACGTACATAAAGTAGAATCTGGTCAAACAAAAACTATAGACACTCGTGAGCATGACAGCTGGGCTATTTTGCAGGTTTGGTCTTTTGAGTGACAAACAATTATTCCAAACTACATCTTACCACAAAGTAGCTCTATAGAAGAAACTAATAGCATCTACAGCAAATTATTGGTAATTGTAAGAAACAACATGTCCAAACAAACATTTGGGTATAAATATATTACTATTTCTGTGTATATCTTTATATATATATTTGTGTTTGAAAATCAACACATTCTGCTATATAGATGACCCCTAAGGATCCGTAACATTCTATCAGGCTTGGGAGTCAGTATCTCTACCCTCTTGGGCTTAATGTTGATCCCCCAAATGTTGACAACGTGTTGATAAACCGAAGGGTCTGTGGCTGGTTTAGTTAATCAACTCGTCGATTCCCTTTACTATAAGTACATATGTATTCGTTGACAACATACAATGTTATCATCTCCGATGACCTCATTCTAAATAGTCCAGACGTATCCGTCATTCACATGACCAGGCAGATAAACCAGGGACAGGTACATCTACCTGTATCAAACATCTAATTGTACATTGGACGGGGCGTTTCACCTGATGTGAGCTAACCGAATTATTAGAAGAAAGAAATACAATAATTATTTGATTGTAGATATTCTTGGACAAGATAACCCTTATATATGCGTAATTATGTTTGACAGTATTAATGCATGTACGGAAACAACGAACAGTCAAATATGGCTGATATAATACTAAGTATATTCATATTTATATCCCTAGTTTTCTTGTCCTTTAACATCCGAATGTTCGGTTATAGTCTCCTAACATCAATGTGTATCGTACCACATCGCCAGGGCATCGATCTTCCATGTGGTTGTAGTAATACCTAAATCTCTTGTTGTATGGTTGTAGTAATACCTAAATCTCTTGTTGTATGGTTGTAGTAATACCTAAATCTCTTGTTGTATGGTTGTAGTAATACCTAAATCTCTTGTTGTATGGTTGTAGTAATACCTAAATCTCTTGTTGTATGGTTGTAGTAATACCTAAATCTCTTGTTGTATGGTTGTAGTAATACCTAAATCTCTTGTTGTATGGTTGTAGTAATACCTAAATCTCTTGTTGTATGGTTGAAGTAATACCTAAATCTCTTGTTGTATGGTTGTAGTAATACCTAAATCTCTTGTTGTATGGTTGTAGTAATACCTAAATCTCTTGTTGTATGGTTGTAGTAATACCTTAATCTCTTGGTGTATGGTTGTAGTAATACCTAAATCTCTTGTTGTATGGTTGAATAAATGGTAGTAATCAATCAGTCCCTTGTTGTATAGTTATACTAATCCCCAGCCCCTTACTGTATGTTGTATTAATCCCCAGCCCCTTACTGTATGGTTGTAGTAATCCCCAGCTCCTTACTGTATTGTTGTAGTAATCCCAAGCTCCTTACTGTATGGTTGTATTAATCCCCAGCCCCTTACTGTATGGTTGTATTAATCCCCAACCCCTTACTGTATAGTTGTATTAATCCCCAGCCCCTTACTGTATGGTTGTATTAATCCCCAACCCCTTACTGTATGGTTGTATTAATCCCCAGCCCCTTACTGTATAGTTGTAGTAATCCCCAACCCCTTACTGTATGGTTGTATTAATCCCCAGCCCCTTACTGTATAGTTGTATTAATCCCCAGCCCCTTACTGTATAGTTGTAGTAATCCCCAGCCCCTTACTGTATAGTTGTATTAATCCCCAGCCCCTTACTGTATGGTTGTATTAATCCCCAGCCCCTTACTGTATGGTTGTATTAATCCCCAACCCCTTACTGTATAGTTGTATTAATCCCCAGCCCCTTACTGTATGGTTGTATTAATCCCCAACCCCTTACTGTATGGTTGTATTAATCCCCAACCCCTTACTGTATAGTTGTATTAATCCCCAGCCCCTTACTGTATAGTTGTAGTAATCCCCAGCCCCTTACTGTATAGTTGTAGTAATCCCCAGCCCCTTACTGTATGGTTGTATTAATCCCCAACCCCTTACTGTATGGTTGTATTAATCCCCAACCCCTTACTGTATAGTTTTATTAATCCCCAGCCCCTTACTGTATAGTTTTATTAATCCCCAACCCCTTACTGTATAGTTGTAGTAATCCCCAGCCCCTTACTGTATAGTTGTATTAATCCCCAGCCCCTTACTGTATGGTTGTATTAATCCCCAACCCCTTACTGTATAGTTGTAGTAATCCCCAGCCCCTTACTGTATAGTTGTATTAATCCCCAGCCCCTTGTTGGAAGGCTACATGACTGTAATGATATCCCAGTCCCTAGCTTTGTAGTTGTAATCACTCGCCCGAGGAGTTATCCCCAACGTCATGTTGTAAGCAATTGCAATCCCTTAGTGTATGGTCATTTGTGCCCTACCCCTGGGTGTGTGTGCCGGTCTGGGTATCAGTCCCCTACCCCTGGGTGTGTGTGCCGGTCTGGGTATCAGTCCCCTACCCCTGGGTGTGTGTGCCGGTCTGGGTATCAGTCCTCTACCCCTGGGTGCGTGTGTGCCGGCCGGAGTATCAGTCCCCTACCCCTGGGTGTGTGTGCCGGCCGGGATATCAGTCCCCTACCCCTGGGTGTGTGTGTTGCCGGCCGGAGTATCAGTCCCCTACCCCTGGGTGTGTGTGGCGGCCGGGTATCAGTCCCCTACCCCTGGGTTGTGTGTGCGGCCGGGGTATCAGTCCCCTGCTCCTGGGTGGGTGTGCCGCCGGGGTATCAGTCCCCTACCCTGGTGTGTGTGCCGGCCGGGATTCAGTCCCCTACCCCTGGTGTGTGTGTGCCGGCCGGATATCAGTCCCCTACCCTGGGTGTGTGTGGCCGGCCGGGATATCAGTCCCCTACCCCTGGGTGGGTGTGTGCCGGCCGGAGGTATCAGCCTACCCCCGGTGTGTTGGCCGCCGGGGTATCAGTCCCCTACCCTGGGTGTGTGTGCCGGCCGGGTATCAGTTCCCCTACCCCTGGGTGTGTGTGCCGGCCGGGTATCAGTCCCTACCCTGGGTGTGTGCCGGCCGGGTATCAGTCCCCTACCCCTGGGTGTGTGTGCCGCCGGGTATCAGTCCCTACCCTGGTGTGTGTGCGCGGGTATCAGTCCCTACCCTGGGTGTGTTGCGGCGGGATATCAGTCCCTACCCTGGGTGTTACCTGGGTGTGTGTGCGCGGATATGTTCGGCCTACTCCTCCTGGGTGTGTGGCGGATCAGTCTACCGGTGTCCGGGTACAGTCCTACCTGGTGTGTGTGCCGCCGGTATCAGTCCACCTGGTTTTGGCCGGGGATCAGTCCCCTACCTGGTGTTCCGGCCGGTATCAGTCCCTACCGGGTGGTGTGCCGGCCGGGTACAGTCCCTACCTGGTGTGTGGCCGGCCGGGTATCAGTCCCTACCCTGGGTGTGTGTCCGGCCGGTATCAGTCCCTCCTGGGTGGTGGTGAGGCCGGGATATCAGTCCCCTACACCTGGTGTGTGGTGTTGCCGGCCGGGATATGTCCCCTACCCCTGGTGGGGGTGCCGGCTTAGGATATCAGTCCTGACTAATCAGGGTGAGTGTGTGCTGTCCGGGGTATCAGTCTCCTACCCTGGGTGTGTGCTGGCCGGGAATATTCAGCCCCTACCACTGGTTGGGTTGCCGGCACGGGGGTTCAGTCTCTTACCCTGGCGACCTGGGTGTGCGGCCGGGGTATTCAGTCCCCTTCCGGTGTTGTGTGGTGCGGCGGGATAAGTTCCCCTAGCCCTGGCTGTTGTGTGACGGGCCGGGATATCAGTTCCTACACATGGGTGTGTGTGTGTGCGGCCGGAGGACAAGTCCACTACCCCTGGGTGGGTGTGCCGGCGGGATATCAGTCTCCGTACCCTTGGGTTGTGTGTTGCCGGCCAGGGTATCAATCCCTACCCTGGGGTGGTGTGCCGGCCCGGGGTAATCAGTTCCTACCCCGGGTGTGTGGTGTGTGCTGGCGGGGATATCAGTCAGCCTTAACCCTGGTGTGGTGGTGCCTGATGGGATACAGCTCTACCCTGGGTGTGTGTGCCGGCCGGGATATCAGTCACCTACCCCTGGTGTGTGTGCCGGCCGGAATATCAGTCTCCTACCCTTGTGTGTGTGTGCCGGCCGATATCAGTCCCCTACCCCTGGGTGTGTGTGCCGGCCGGGATATCAGTCTCCTACCCCTGGGTGTGTGTGCCGGCCGGGGTATCAGTCCCCTACCCCTGGATGTGTGTGCCGGCCGGGTATCAGTCTCCTACCCCTGGGTGTGTGTGCCGGCCGGAGTATCAGTCCCCTACCCCTGGATGTGTATGCTGGCCGGGGTATCAGTTCCCTACCCCTGGGTGTGTGTGCCGGCCGGGATATCAGTCCCCTACCCCTGGGTGTGTGTGCCGGCCCGGGGTATCAGTCCCCTACTCCTGCGTGTGTGTGCCGGCCGGGGATATCAGTCTCCTACCCCTGGGTGTTTGTGCCGGCCGGGATATCGGTCCCCTACTCCTATGTGTGTGTGTGTGCCGGCTGGGGTATCAGTCTCCTACCCCTGGGTGTGTGTGCCGGCCGGGGTATCAGTCCCTACCCCTGGGGTGTGTGTGCCGGCCGGGGTATCAGTCCCTACCCCTGGGTGTGTGTGGCGGCCGGGGTATCAGTCCCTACCCTTGGGTGTGGTGTGCCCCGGCCGGGGTATCAGTCCCCTACCCCTGGGTGTCTGTGCCGGCCGGGGTATCAGTCCCCTACTCCCTGGGTGTGTGGTGCCAGGCCGGGAGTATCAGTCCCCTAGCCCCTGGGGTGTGGGTGTGTGCCGGCCGGGTATCAGTCCCCTACCCCTGGGTGTGAGTTGCCGGCCGGGATATCAGTCTCCTACCCCCTGGGTGTGTGTGTGCCGGCCGGGATATCAGTCCCCTACCCCTGGGTGTGGTGTGCCGGCCGGGGATATCAGTCTCCTACCCCTGGGTGTGTGTGCCGGCCGGGGATATCAGTCCACCTCCCCTGGGTGTGTGTGCCGGCCGGGATATCAGTCTCCTACCCCTGGGTGTGTGTGCCGGCCGGGATATCAGTCCCTACCCCTGGGCGTGTGTGTGTGTGTTGGTCTGCCGGCGATATAACCCCAGTCTCCTTCCCCGGGTGTGTGGCTGCGTCCGTTGATATAAGTCCCATCCGCATGGGTTTGCCCTTGTGTGTGTGCCGGCAGGATATCAATTCATGTCCC